>NC_081408.1:727181143-727308643 GCF_030272615.1 Cryptomeria japonica
TTGGGATAAATTGGAGACATTGAATGAAGGAGACACCACTGTCAAAATTGCAAAACTGGAATGTTAGGTATGAAAATCTGAAAATGGAAGAAGATGAAAGAATTTATGCTTTTATGGAAAGGGTTAATGAAATTGTTTTGGGAATACAATGTTGTGGAGGATCCTTGAGTGAAGATGAAATTATTTCTAAAGTTTTAAGAGAATTTCCACCAGCATACAAAATGAAAGTAACTGCTATTAATGAATTGAGAACAATGCTAATACATTAGTATCTAGAGATACCTTGGTTGGAAAGCTTTCAACATTTGAGCTTGAGGAATTTGGTCATGTTGCTACAATTAAAATAGATTTATCCTTCAAAGCATCATCATTTGCAACATCATCATCATCATCATCATCATCATCATTAGACAAATCTGATTGGAAAGCACTTTATGCAAGAGAACTTGAAGATATCAGAAAGGAAAATGAAGAACTGGAAGAACTTGAAACACTATTTGCAAGGAAAATGCCTAAAGGTCCTATTGGAAGAAATTATGAAGGTAAAGCACCATTTAAATGTTTTAACTACAATAAAGTTGGTCATATGGCACCTAGATGTCCTGATAGACATGCAAGATTGAGAGAAGAAGCTAAAATGACATATAAACCTAACCCTAAATATCAGAGATATCGATTTAAGAAGAATATAGACAAATCATGTTACTATGCTAATGAAGGAGTTATTGATGATTTTGATGAAGAATCGATAGACAATGGATGGGCTTTTGTTGCAATAAAAGAAGATAAACTGACACCTATTGTTCCACTAGTAGATCAGGCCCTGGAAGCTAAAATTGAAGAAAAGGATGAATGGATTATAGATTCGAGATGTTCACATCATATGACTGGTGATAAAAGTAAATTCTTATCTTTTCAGGAATACAATGGAGGTCTAGTAAGGTTTGGGGATGTTAAAGCTTGTTTAATCAAAGGAAAAGGCACTATATCTTTTGATGGTAAGCACAACACTAACAACGTTTATTATGTTGAAGGTTTGATGCATAATCTTTTGAGTGTTGGTCAGTTAGTTGAAAAGAGATTTCAGTTACAGTTCAAGAATGGTAAATGCAAAATCATGAATAGAACTATTTTGGAGATTGCAATCGGTAATCAGACTAGAGGTAATATTTTTTATTTGAATAACAATGAAAAGACATGCTTGATTGCACATATAGATGAAAGTTGGTTATGGCATAAAAGACTCTTTCATGTGAATTTTGATTGCACTATAAAGATCAGTTCATCTAAGGTAGTAAGGGATTTACCTAAGATTGTGAAACTTCATAATCCGGTATGTAAGGAATGTCAAATGGGAAAACAAGTTAGAATGAATTTTAAGAGTATTTCTGAGAAATCCAATAATGTTCTTGATTTAATCCATACTGATTGTGTGGATTGGAAAGAACAAGAATTTTACAGGGAGATAGATACTTTATGCTAATCATTGATGATTATTCTAGAATGTGTTGGGTTACTTTTCTCAGGGAGAAATCAAAAGCTTTTGAGAAATTCAAACTATTCAAGGAAATGGTAGAGAATGAGACCGGTAAGAAAATCAAATGTTTAAGATCAGATCAAGGAGGAAAATTTACATCTAAGGAGTTTAATACATTTTGTGAAGTGAATGGAATTAGAAGACAATTATCAGCACCTCAGACACCTTAGCAAAATGGAGTTGTGGAAAGGAAGAACAAAACAATTCTGGATGCAGCCAGAAGCATGATATTAGAAGAAAATATACCTCATGTGTACTAGAGAGAGGCAGTGAATACAACAATTTACACTTTTAATAGAGTTCACATAAAAGGTGAAACCGATAAGACCCCTTATGAACTATGGTTTGGTAATACTCCTACTCTTAAATACTTCAGAATATTTGGAAGCAAATGCTACATTAGGAGAGATAAGTATATTGGTAAATTTGATCCTAGAAGTGATGAAGGAATGTTTCTTGGTTATTCATCTAAGAGCAAGGCATATAGATGTTTTAATAAAAGATTGTAGAAAATTATTGAGAGTGCAAATGTGAAGATAGATGAACAATTTAGAGGAAATTCAAGGTCTATGGATTTTGAATCGACAGTTGAGATGATCATAAATGAACCTATATAGAGTGCACTGGTACAAAATCTGGATCCAGTCACACCGACATCATCAGAGAATTCCACAGTGACTGAAGAACAACAACAAGTGAACACACCCAGGTATGTTAAAACAATTGGTTATTGTAACTGGTTTTATGAGTTGGTATTTATATTGCTTTGGCATTTGATGTCAAAGGGGGAGATATATCTATGGAAAAACATTAAAATTATCCTATGGAGAGAGAGATTATTCATTGGGGGAGAGATATATACTCTTTTCATTTGTATTTTGATTTCTGGTATTGATCTTTTCTGGAGATTGTTGGTTTTTGGTTTTTGGCATTTTGTTTTGGCACTTAGATGTTTTTCCATCTTGTGTTTCTATCAATGCCAAAGGGGGAGATTGTTGGTATTATGGATGTGTTGCATTGGTTTTGTCATTGATGTCAACACTTATCCTTCTGGAGATCTTTGGTTATGATTGAACCAACACATTATGTTCACCAGCAAGTTCAGTAACTTATGCATAGTCACCGGTATACTTTTCACCGATAGGTTATATTGTTCACCGACATCGAGGATGACTTGTTATCTTTTGGAGATCACTTGGTTATGTTGAAGACATGGTTTGGACACTTGGTTTTGGTGTTTTAGTTATTGGTCTAATCGGGTTGACATATTTGTCATTACTGGTAAATTGGTCTAGGTTATGGACCAACATGCATTAACTATTCCAAATTAGCATGATACATTATGAAGATGATTTAATTAATTGGATATTGTTGTAAATGTATTGAGCTGACATGATGCATCACATCTTGACCTATTTGTAATTGGTTTATTGTAATATTCTTGGTAAAGCCGACCTACACATTTGGTCCTAGTTTTTGGTATATATGTAAGATCTCATTTGTGAGATGATGTAATAAGGGAAGGAAGATAACAGTATATGGTATAAGGTTTTGTAACATGGTATGTGCGAATATTGAAAATCATATGAGAAAATCATAGAGAAGGTTCAAGGAAGGTTTGAAGGTGATTATCCAAGCTTAATCGGTACTAAATCTAGCATTAGAGATGCTACTTTGAGTAGTACATTATCATTGGATTTAACCATCCAATTGTAGTAAGTGTGACTTCTATATTTTGTGATTGAGCAGTGAGCTCTAGGCGATTGGCCTTTCTACATGTGCAGACCCCATTTGTATACACATACTATCTGCAGTAGTATCATCTGATTGTGGGTAAGGTTTCCCACCATGGTTTTTCCCCTTACAGGGTTTCCATGTACAAATCTCTGTGTTATGTGTTGTGAGTGTTGTTTCTCCTTCTATTTTGTGCATTAAGTTTCACTGGCATTATTATTAACTATTAATTTGTCAACTGACATTAAGTTTGGTTTGCCGGTATTAAGTATCAAGTTTGATTAAGTTATATTTGGGTTGAAATTAATTGACAACTGATTTACCCCCCCCCCCCCCCCCCCCACCCTCTTAGTTGCCTCCAGGTCCTAACACTCTAAAGATTCAAGTAAACAATTTTGCCATGAGGACCTTTGATCATGACAAAAATCACTACACAAAGTTTGAAATGTCTTCACATGAGTCAAGGGGTCACCTTTTCCATTGTATAGCTCCAATTAAGGAATTTTAATATTCTTAGAAGGAACTCCACAAACAAAGTCATCAAATAGTGGGGTCACTATATAAAATTGGATTCAATTATGGAAGCCAATTTGTGTTATAAGGCTTTAACAGTTTGAGCTAGGTTATTTATAGTTGCTTTGGTGGATGGATTGAAATTAGTCATGATGGATTGCAATGGAGAAGTAACATTGTTGTAGGTAGGTGGAGGTTGAGAATAAGGAGGGGGAACATTATGGTATGATGGTATGGGAGATGGTTGTTACATAAATGGAAGACTCATGGAAGGGGGTATGCAATAATATGGATTAATAGGATTGCCCCCATGACTAACATGTGTAGGATTGACATTTTGTGTGGAAGTAGTCATGATAGAAGATGTAAATGTAGGCATAGGAATAGAATAGTTGTAGTACCCCTCCCCTGATCTAACTCTTCTAAACCCAGTTTGACCTTGGTTGACATTTTAGTGACTTACTTGGTTGGTTGATATACCATGTTGTGATGTTATATTCAAATTTTATGCTTGATGTGTGTATCGGTGAATGTTGATTACACATTAATTATTATGTATGATTAGATATTAATTTGATTTGTGTTATTGACCCTGGACTAACACATTTATTGTATACGTGAGTTGCGTTATATGCATGTTTCATGTTTGTGAGTGTATGGGGTGAGAGGAGATGATTTTCCTTCACTCATTTCGGTGAGACAGGGAACATCACGATTATCCTTCACCGCTGTGTCTACTGTGGTTGTATATATATGCACATGTGGTTTGTTGTTGTAGGAGATTGCAAGTACTAGTACCGTGAAGGAACTGGGTATCGTCTCCACTTAGCTTCACAGGTTTGAGCATGCCTTATTGGTATGATGGAAGTGGATGAGATGGTCATAAGACTCTACATTTAACCCCTAGCCAAGCTCAATAGTGAGCATTGTCAGTCATCTGTCAGTTACCTATGTTTGGTATGCGGGTCATGAGTTTATTTGGTTTTCTTGAGTTGCATGTTATGCATCTGTGAAATTAAATATTAAATCTTAAGTGATTAACTAGTTAATTATGTTTATCGCACATTTGTAAATAAAAGGGATTAAATTAAATAGGACCCCTTTTGTGTGATCAATCAATAAATCAAATTGTTTAATTCATATTTCTAGCAAGTTTGATTAATGGTTATTTTCAAAATGGTGAATTAAATAAGTATATGCATTTTTAATAGAAATTGTGAAAATTAGCTATGTATATGCATTTTTGTAAAAAGGTTAAATAGAATTGGAAAAGTAAAATAATAAAATCTTTAACCCTCATTGACTTTTGAAATAGAATTTTTAAGTTTTAAATTATTTGAGAAAATTAAATGAGAAAGAGAAAAGTATTTTTGAATATTAACTTTTTGGAAATGATTTAATTGGTTAAAAATAATTTCAACCTAAAATGGATTTTTAGGTCAAAAATTTCCTTTTAAGCTATTTTTTTCATGAAATTTGGGGGAGGGCTTATTTTTGGGGGGTTTGGATTGAAAATTTTGGGGCATCTCTAGTTGAAGAAATTCTTCAGTTGCAGGTTGGGCTCTTCTTCAAATTACTTCCAGGATTGCTTTTAGAGGTTGGTTTCTTATTTAATTATTTTATTTTTTTTGAAATTTTTTATTTGATTTGAAAGAAATTTGCGTGTGTGTTTTCAAAAATCATTTAAACTTGTGGAATAAGGAAGAGTAGCAATTAAATTTCGAATTTAGATCCTCCTTGATTTCATTTCCAATCTCCAAATCAATTTCTTATTTGTTCAAAATTGGTTTTAAAATTGAAATTGGGTGTGGCTGTTCACAATGGGTTTTGTTAAATTTTTTATATGAATGCTTTCAATTCTGGTTTTATAATGAGAAATTTGGATTATATATGGTAAGATTGGAGTGGGGAATGTTTGAAAATTGTTTAAATTCACCCCTGTATGGGGTTATGTTGGTAATTTTTCCCCAATTTTAGTTTAATGGGACTAGTTATTTTAAAAAGAAATGGTAATCAGTTCTGTGATTTTTACCAGAACTTCATTGTTTTATTATTTAAAATATATATATATATATATATTATTATTTTTATTCTCTGTCATTTCTTAGAAAATTTTATAGTCTGGGTGTCCAAAGGGGAAAAAAATTAAAAATTGGCAAGGCGGGGGGGAGGTTATTGTCGAGCCATGGCACTCAACCCATGGTTGGGAAGTCGTGACTTTCCTAGGCTATGGGGAGTGGCCACGACTGTGGAGGCCATGTCATGGTCTCCACACAACCAAGGTTGTTGGGAGACCACAACATGGTCCCCACAATAGCCCGCCTCCCTTTGGGGAAGGAAGGCCCATGTGGGTGGGCCTTTGTTTTCTACAACAAAAAAGTAAAGAAATAAAGTTTTTATTTTTAATTTTTTTAAGTTTTTAATTTTTTTTTTAAAAATATATATATATATATATATATATATATATATATATATATATATATATATATATATATATAGTTTTGTAATTTTTTTATGCATGGATAAAATATATTTGGTCTGGGAAAGATTAAATTAAATATTTTTATTTTTATTTTTAAAAGAAAAAGAAATGATTATTTTATTTTGAAATTAGAAAATTAAAGAAAGACATAATTGGAAATTTAATGATATTGTCATTTTAGTGAAATATTGATTTTGGATGAATAAATACTATATGAATTTATTTATTTATAGTATAGTTCAAATGCATAATGTATATTTCGGTGTTTGATTTATGGTGATTTTTTTTAAATATAGCATTTTGAAAATTTAGATGGATTAGAAAACTTTGGCCAAATTGTATGTTAAACGAAATGGAAAAATTAATGTCATATTAGAGTAGTAAAGATGTGTATTTTCATTTACTATTTTTGCATTTGCTTTCGAAAATTGCAAGTCCTTGGATTTGTGTTTTAGCTGTCTCATGAGGTTGATATCGTATCTCATCATGTCTATAGTCAGAGAATCATCAGTTGTTAACTGTGGGCAAGGGCTTGTTTGGCCAAGTGATTTTCTATTGCTTTGAACTCTGTATACTATTTCTTGTGTATACCTTGGTTTTGGGAGTTCATCAGATTTGTGGTTAAGTGTCATATGGAAGAGTGGCTTTCGAGTGGGGCCACACCCAAAGTGGTAAGCAGGATAACCTGTCAAAAGTTTATCTAACAAAGTGATAACTTAATAATTTGTTAGGGGGTTTGGTAGATGGAAACACTAAATAAGATAATTGTGCCTCGCTCATGGTTGAGTGCTAGTATAGACTCAGGATGTAGTGAGAAGGCCTGGAATGGAAAACCAACAACCTTGTCTTCATGAAAGGATGTGTTGGGTCCACATGAGACTTGGATGGGGCTAGGGGTTCAGGAGAGGTTACCAAGATAACCCATGATGGGGGCAGGGACCTATGGAGGCTTTCCAGGATAACCATACCAAGCTATGTGATGACACTCTTCCCTTATGTTCACTAGTGTGTAGTTTTTGTTGATCTTGCTTGGAGCACTTTTGTGGGAATCATATTTGTTTGTTTATGCTTTTTGTGAGTACCTAATATTCATGTTAGATCATGTGATTCTTATGATGGATTGAGAGGATTTAGTTTCACTAGTGCTCCAATTGTTCTCTTGTATTTACTCCATATCATGTTTCAGATGGTTCCTCTTTCTTCTTCTTGGATCATCCATGTATCTCTTGGACCCTATGTGGTCATATGTATTATTTTCTTTTGTATGCCATGATGGCAAGATGTAATTGATGTGAACCTTATGTATTTTTCACCTTTTATTTAATAGAATGGTCTTGCACTTGAAGCGGACCCAGAGATGTAGCCCATTAGGGGTGAACTCTGATATCAATTGGTGTTGTATGGTGTATGTGTTCATCTAGTTCCTTTCTAAGTTTGGATGCATGAATGGCATTATGGTTAAAAAATATAATGTAGTTTAGATGATATTAATCTTAAATGCATGTATGAAGTCATCAATTAGATGCAGTAATATGGATTATGATGAATGTAGCTAATGTCAATTATATATATTCAATCATGCTAGTTTAACCTCTTATGGAATTTAATTGCTATGTTCTTGTGTTAATTATTCTATCATGAGTAGGTATAATCAATCTTATTGTTAATTGGATTAACAAACCTTAATGTTCATTGGAGTAATCTAGTAATCTCCGTTGGAAACCCTTTAGGTGTTTAAGTTAAGTCTTTCACTTGTGCAAATGTTATTGCAATGTTTAATTTAATGCATCTTTAAGTTAATTAATGTTTAAAAATAAATTAAAAAATTATTTGCACTCTTTTTGAGAATTTTAGTTGAATCCTTTAGGGTTTCTTGGCGAGCATTACAATAGTTAACCTGGCCAAGATGTTGAGAGTAACCAAGGAATTCAACACAAATTTTGATTGGCATAATATTAGTATCAACTATTGGAGTCCAAGAACACTGAGAGGGTGGGGGGTGAATTAGTGTTCTACCGATAAATGAATTTATGAACTTATTGCATATGAACCGATTAACTATAAATAAAATTAAAGTGCATAAACCAAATAACACATGAAGAAGCAACACCATAACACCAATATTTATACGTGGAAAACCTTGCAAAGGGAAAAACCACGGTGGGGTTGATACCCACAAAATCTATATACTTGATCAAGGTATACAAATATTACATAGAGGGGATTGCAGATGCAATCAGGCTCACCGCCTAGAGCTCACTGGTCAAACAGAAGTCTCACTGACTTACACAACATTATACAATAATTACAAACAAAAAATAACTTATAGAGTGCATCTGACCATGCTGGATAAGTTTCGATTAATGCTTTGTCAACCCTCTATGAACCAGTTTCCTGATACTCTATTCTGCCCTTTTCTGCTACTGGTTGGAACTAGGCACATGAAACTACGCATAAAATCTTTTATTCCCTGATAAATCACATACCATCAATCTCTGACTGATTCACATCCAAAATCACATCACTATTAATATTGAATCCATCGCTAAGAGATCTCCCCTAAATATCCTTTTAACTTTTCACCATGTCGGCCTCAATGAACAAAAATAATCCTGTCAGCTACCAGATCATAATGTGAGATATGCATTATTCGATAATCATCTTGATGTCAGCCTTCACACGCTACCATAAATTTCTTCAAAGATATTACCGAGGTCCCAAAATATCTTAGTCAGGTCCTATACTTAACCGGGTTCCAAATTACACATTACCAATACCGGGTGAGCTTACAATGTTGGTTCCGATTTTTTCATACGTCTTGATTTTTGTTGAAATGATACATTTTTAATAAAATATAATGATTTAAGCTTTAAGAGGTCCCATTTGAAGTAATTAATTGAAGAGAGTTAGATCAAAGGCTCTTAGATCAAAATTTCTTGGATAGAACCTCTCTACTTCTAAATCATACTTGCAATAGAGTCTCCTTTGCATCTATCAAATGTTGATAAAAAACCAGTTTTACATTAGCTTTTGGGGGGTTAAATGAATTCATTTAGAAGTTTTGTTTTTAAATTATTTAGCCCTTATTATAAGCTTTCCAAATAATATAATTTTTAATATATTTAATTTCATTAATATATTTTTATTATATTTCTTATGAATGTAGGGTTTTCACCAAACGTGAAACTCTTTGATCACCCAAAAAAATCTGAAAAATATTTACGTACTAGGTATTGAAGTCCTCTTTCCAATGAAAAAATAATAATTAATTTTTGTTACATATACAACAAGTTATGTAATATCAAATGGACATATGTCAAAATTACAGTTAACTCGACTTCAAATCTTAATAAAATATGAAATGTTGAAGATAATGTTATAAAACCAATTGAAAACACTAGATATGGATGTTACTAAACCAAATTCAAAATAATTACGTTCATATATATTATATAAAAAAAGTTATATTATACAAAGTGAGTGTCACTCTTTAAAAATGTTGGTTTTTGAAAAAAACTAGTTTTCAAGGGAGATAGACAAATGGAAGCAAATTGATTCCAAAAATTATCAAAAAAATATTTTAGAATCTACATACAAAATGACACAAATCACTAGTTCACATCATCTACAAATTCCTTATGGTTTAGAAATAATAGGTGTTTGAATCTAAAGTTTTTTCTAAAAATGAATATTGCAGTGTCAAAGTTGGCAAAAAAGTGTAACCCACTATTGTGGGTTCACCCTACCAAGACTAACCGGTTATCAAGAATGAAGCATAGTGTATA
This sequence comes from Cryptomeria japonica, assembly GCF_030272615.1. Taxonomy (NCBI): domain Eukaryota; kingdom Viridiplantae; phylum Streptophyta; class Pinopsida; order Cupressales; family Cupressaceae; genus Cryptomeria; species Cryptomeria japonica. The sequence goes on from NC_081408.1 coordinate 727,191,195, forward strand.
TATCGATTGACTCAATCAATGCAAAATGATAAGACAATGAATCTCGATGAGAATTATCAACATTTGAAGATGAGTTGCCATCAATGACAACCCTAAATGCGATTTACTTTGCCATATGAGTGTCAATTGCCAACAATCTCCCCTTTTGACATTGATAGCAACACTCATGTGAAAAATGATACCATCTCTAAATTTGTCCCTCTGACCTATACACTCAGGCTATATACATCTGATATACTCCCCCTGAGCTATATATACATTTTTCACTGTACTCCTCCCTCTTTAGCATCAATGACAAAGCGGGGTGCCCACCAAAAGTGTTGTACAAATATATACACATACTAGTTCTATTCAAGTTTCAAAATGTCAGCATACATAGTCTTCAAAAATGAGAAGTAATTGTCCCAACCTTTCTTGAGAGAATCAAGAATGGAGGTGAATCCATTCAAGAGACTAGCATAGTATTCAATAGCCTTAGATTATGTGGGATCCTCCTTCTGCATGTGGGATATACACTCAGTCTCATGAAATAATAAATTATCAAGTCGGGGACCTATGAAATTTTAGAGCTCAGTTACTCGCTTTATTATACTGTCCCTTTCTTTCTCTAACCTCAGAATTTAATCCATGACCACCAAAATTGGACCATCTAAAGAACTTGTTAGGTTCACTACGAGGTTGTAAGAATTAGAAATTTGAATCAAATTATCTTTACAGTCTGAAATTTTATTGTCTAAGTGAGCAATAATCTTGGAAAAATCTAGACAAGACTTATAAACAGTTCCTCCTTCAGCCAATGCTACATCAATGGATTGTAGGCATGTTTGAAGTTTACTCTTCTCAAATGCAGTCATTTGCAAGAATGTTTGCTTCTGGGCTTCTACAAATTTGTTCTTAGCCTCAGTTATTGAAAGTTTAACCAAAGAGTCATATTGCTTAGGAATGAAATTAATGATCTACTGTAGTTTATCGGATGAGCTTGTGCTCTCATGTGCCTAGAAATAAGGTACTAACTGGTTCAAGACTTCAAAAGTGTTCTTAATCAATTCTCTATCTTTTGATTCCTCCCGAGCCAATTCATGTGTTGCTTGTGCCCGGAGTGCTGCAGTGACCAAAATTTTCTCTATCAAAGACATCATATGATATGGCTTGTCAAAATTGATGGAAAATTGTGGCATATTCCCTTTGGCTAATGATGGTGTGTCAATTCCCAAGATGGAGGGAAAATTTGTCACAGTTTCCTTGCCTTTGGCTGATGGTGATTTATTCTTTGTAACCTTTATTTCCTATGTACCAGTGACTTCACCACTTCCTACCTTATTATTTTCTGGTGCATCCTCATAAACCTTATTATTAGTATCTTTATCCTCATTATCCTTATCTTTTATAATATTTGCCTCTATATCCTGTACATTTTCTTCCAGAGGATTCTGAATATCCTCAGTTCCAAAATTGGACTCACTAAGTGGTTCAGTAGTAATCGGTGGAGTGCTAACCGGTGGATTTATATTTACATTATGTTCATATTCTTTTGTCGGTTCCTTATCCCCTAGTAATTGAATATTCTGTGATTGTACAAAACTAGGACTTAACTCATATCCTAGATAAAAGAATTCTGACCCAAGTATCAATTGTCTCTTTCCGGATTTCCTCCAATTTCTCTAACATTAGTTTATTTATCTAGTGTTTAGGATTGAATTCTGATGAACCTATCTTATTGATTAAATCTACTATCTCTGGCGGGGATATTGATGGACAAAGATTAACTAAATTTGTCTCTTTTATTTGTCGGTCTAGAGTTTGCGCATGTAATTTTCTGACCTCTAATTTATCATACAGTTCCTTAGGTAAAATTTTCTCTAGCTCAATCAATGTCCTACTAAAAGAATCAAGATATAAAACAATAGCTTCCTCTAACTGCTTCCTATCTTTATCATCAAAATCATCAAAGAATGTGGAAATGTTATCCAAATTACCGTCATGAATAATATGATCAATAATATCTTGAGCATCTAATTTCTTCTTATCAGTTCTCCTCTTTGCTTTTGGTTTAGATTTCTCATCAGACTTTGGCTTCTGCTTATGTACAATGGTGATTTTTGGAGTTTTTTGGGGAGGCTCCTTAGCTAGTTCTTTCTTTCTTTCTTCCTTCTTCCTCCTCACAACCCTTGCAAAAACACCTTTCTTCTTTGGAGCTTGTTTGATTTCTCCATTTGATTCAGTCTCCTTAGAAGATATAGTCATATGTTGCCTAGCTTCTTTTTGTTTTCTTTTCACTAATTTTATCAAGTTAGGACTAGTAGGCTCACCAGATGGTTCTTCCAATTGTTTGGATGATTCTATAGAAACTGGGACCACATTGGGAGTGGCCTGAGTTGCCTTTCTTTCTTCTCTTTCCTCCTTCCTCTTCTTCTTCATCTCTTCCTTTCTTTGGGATTCAAGGATTTTAACCTTTGTTCCACTTTAGCCCTATCATGACCTTCACTGATTAAAGTTTCTGCTACAACCCTTGTCATTTTCTTCCTTATTGCCAGTGCAACTTGTTCCTAATGAAATTTTAAACCTTTCTCTTGGGTTGTGCCAAATTTTTCTTCCTTTTCATGGAGCTTGCAATAACTGTTGTGCATAAGCATCATGTATGGCCTCATCCACTTCATAGCCCATAGGCATGATCCAGACTATTCTAGGTTGGATTGCCTCCATCATGCATTCATCTTTATTTACTATAAAACAAATAGTATCTTTATATTTTTCTACAATTTCTTTAGGAATCCTAGCCCTGTTCTTCATTTCTTCCTGGAAGGTTTTAAAAAATGCCCATAAATTGGCCTTCTGCTACTTATCACCTTGACTATCCAAAATTTGTGCTATCTAAGTGGCTACCGGTCTATTAAAAGCCCACTGTATTTTACCATAACCAGGAACTATATTAAAAAATTAAAATGCTAAACATATAACAAAAGATCCATACCAGAATGTATTTTTCTTGTCTTGTTTTATTTTCTAAAGGTTTGACATTAGTTCCTTCAGCATCACACTACACAGGTCATTGTGTGTGTCCTCCTTCACCATTTGATGTGCATTAAGGATGTTGTTACTGGAGACAGAGTTCAGACAATTTGACTGATAGACTTTGTAACCGATTACCATTGCAACTAATTTCACATCAATATCTTTGATATCATCAATTCTCATTGATCAACCATCGAAGGTGGCGCTAGTGAGTTTGTAGAGTTCAGTGTTGGAGAGTTTTGACCTAGGGCTAGACAGACCTCCGACCTTATGTAGGCAGGTGATGTTTTTGATAACTTCCTCAGTGATTTTGTAAGGTCGGTCCAACCAAATGAATTCCCCATGAATGTGGCCAAGTATATATCAAACCCATTCAGCTTCGTCAAATGTCAAAAAGTCCATAAACTGGGTAAAACCCTTCCTCTACAAATGGTAAAATTTTGGCTTCAACTAATTGTTGGTAATAAAATTCTTAGTGAACACGTAGGACAACTTGTGGCTCCCAAGCACCTCAATGTCACAATGGATGTATTCCCTAATTTCTTCGGCATGAAGAACAGAATGGCAAACGCTCAATAACGCTCCCAAAGAAGCATCCAAAAGAGATTTGAAAGGGTGTTTCTAAAATTCAGGATGGGGGAGGTTCTTGATTTCCACCACCAAAGGAGTATCCACATTTGATGAAGAAGCCATGATAGATAACTAGCATTTTTGCAAATGGTATATACCTCAAGATTTTATCGGATAATGAAATCACCTTTGACTGTAGATGCTTGCACAATTCGCCATTGGACTCTTGAAATGCTCTGGAAATCGCTCTTCAGAATGATTGATCGCTGTGTGAAGAAATGGCTTAACTTTTTCCCTTTTCTCACCATTAACCCTAATTTTTCACTATCATAAATGCTATCAGGAAAACTATCTAGATCACATAATTTGCATATAAGTTTTGGTAAACACTTGACATCACTTGAGTATCCATCCCCAATCATAATTCTCTGACTACAGATCTAATGTAGGGTGTTTGCATGATCTTGAATTATTTGCCTACCCCTAAGGCGGAATGCCTTAGTTATCAGTTGGAGTTCTTGATTCTGGTGCAGGACCTGATGGCTCTACCAGTTGTTCTATCAATTGTGTGTCTGATCTCCTAACCCATCTTCTCTCATGTTATTTTCTGATATCTTCAACCTCTATCTTTCCCTTCTCATCTACATTTCTATTAGCTACTAGTGGGTTCTTACTCCTGCAATATTTAGCAATATGTCCAATCTTGTTGCATGCATAACATACAATATTGTTCTTCTGAATTGCTTTGTTGTACCCTTGATTTCCTTGATTTCATTTTGATTTGCATTGATTAACTATATGACCAAGTCTACTTCATGCATGACATTTGACATTTCCAAGACCGGTGAATGATGCATTGTTCTGATTATTTCTATTTCTGCATTGACTTACTATATGACCATATTTATTCCAAACAAAGCATGCACCATTGAATTTGTGAGCATTAGTTTGTCTTACCAGTGATTTCTGGTTCTCATTGTTGGCATGATTCTTCTTCTAACCGAATGATTGGTCTTGTTGTGCAGTATTGGAGCTTTCTCCTTCTTCATAACCAAGACCTCTCTTGTCATTAGTGTCTCTCTGACTCTTCACTAGTTAATCAAGTTTTGTAGAGTTGGATTTGAAATTGTCTTTGTACTCATTTGCAGTGACTAAATCATCTCTCATGATTATTATCTCTCTCAAGTTCCTATTCATTATTTTGGGACTGAACCATCTCAAGTTTCAATGTCATTTGCATGTGTTAGTCTATTACATTCATCAGATCTATCCTTCAATGCTTGAGCTAGGTTTTCTTCATTCTTCTTTCTATCCGCAATCTCCTTGCACATTCTCATGGTTAAGGCTTTCATCTCATTCTTCAAGGTAGTGTTCTCCTGAGTGAGTTTCTGACATTGATCTCTCAAAGCATCCTCTTCATCACTACTCTAGTTTTGTAGTTGATCATAGGGTTCCTTCCTCTTGGCTTGAACAACTAAAATATTTCCTTGTAATGAAATGATGTGTTCTCTGACTTGCATCAGTTCATTCTTCAGTTTACTATTTTCCATCTATTCATTATCAAGATCCTCAAGATCAAATTAAAGTTGTTGCTGTAGACCAGTTTCTATTGATTCCAAGTTTCAGATCTTCCTTAAGTGGTTAAACTTCTTCAGAGGAACTAGGCTCTGATACCAATTGTTGGAATCCAAGAACATTGAGAGGGGGGTAAATCAATGTTCTACTGATAAATAAATTTCTGAACTTATTGCATATGAACTTGCTAACAGTAAATAAAATTAAATTGCATAGACCAAATAACACATGAAGAAGCAACACCATAACACCAATATTTATACGTGGAAAACCCTACAAAGGGAAAAACCATGGTGGGGTTGATACCCACAATATCTATATACTTGATCAAGGTATACAAATATTACATAGAGGGGATTGCACATGCAATTAGGCTCACCGCCTAGAGCTCACTACTCAAACAGAAGTCTTGCTGACTTAGACAACACTATACAATGATTACAAACAAAAAACAACCTATAGAGTGCATCTGACCATGTTCGATAAGTTTCGGTTAATTCTTTATCAACCCTCTATGAACTGGTTTACTAATACTCTATTTTACCCTATTCTGCTACTGGTTGGAATTATGCACATGAGACTGCTCACAAAAACTTTTACTCACTGATCAAATCGCATACCATAAATCTATGATTGATTTGCATCCAAAATCACATCACTATTAACATTGAATCCATTGCTAAGAGATCTTCCTTAAATACCCTTTTAAATTTTCACCATGTTAGCCTCAATGAAGAAAATAATCATGTTGGTTGCCAGATCATAATGTGAGATATGCATTATCTGATGATCATGTTGATGTCAGCCTTCACACACTACCATAAATTCCTTCAAAGATATTACTGAGGTCCCAAAATATCTTAGTCAAGTCCTATACTTAACCAGGTTCCAAATTACATGTTACGGTACCAAGACTAACCGGTTATCAAAAATAAAGCATAGTGTATATACCGGTTGACCCAATCAATGTAAAATGATAAGACAATGAATCCCGATGAGAATTATCAACATCTAAAGATGAGTTGCCATCAATGACAACCCTAAATGCGATTTACTTTACCAGATGAGTATCAATTGCCAACATCAACAATATGAGCAAGGCCATGCAACAAATTCATGCCCATCTTATCACTTTGTGTCATCCTTTTCAATCCTTCAATCAAGGATTGCCTCACTATCCAAGTATTATTGACCCATCCATTGTTGAAGATTTTTAAACTCATTATCAATCTTCTCCAATTGGTCAATAGTAACCCTAGTTAGTGATTCATCCACATCATGAGAAGTATGAGGTGAATGAGGATATGTGATATCATTTGGATTAGAGGAAGCACCAACATTTGCATGGAATAAGTTATCCAACAAAGGCTCCATATCCTTAGTATTTAAACCTTGGGAAGCCCCAAGTTTATAACTTCTTCTCACTTGAATATTGTATGTAGGACTAAGGGAGACAAAAATCACACACAAGGGAGGAAAATTGAAGGCAAAGATTTCAAAACTATGATTAAATAATGCAATTTCTCTGTAAAATAACTGATTAACCAATGAATTAAATAATGTGAATTATAATATAGAATATTAGATGCATCTAAATCTAAACATAACATATCATAACAATTAGATCTAAAAACACAGCTGAAAAATTATGCAACATATAAGTCAATCTTAGAATAATAAATTAGGATTTTTATAAATTTAACCTATAAGTTTATGTAATTTCATTGTAAATATGATCTATGAGTGCAAATAATAATCTTTAAGTGCATACAATTCAAATTCAAGACAATAAATTAAAAATAACCATGAAGTAAGTTGGGTTCACCAAATTGTATCAATTGGTGAGGAAAAGTTAGGGTTTCACCAATTAAGATAATAAAGCCACTAATCTTACTTAGGGGACCAATACAATGAAAGAGGGGTGAATCTAATAGATCTAGCTACAATTCAATTAGGAAAAGGGTTGAAATTCTAATTAGATTCACTTGTTTGTTAACCACCCTCTTTTGAGTTGAAATGTGTATTTAAATTGTATGAATTGGGATGAAGAAATGGACAATCAAGATGAAACAGTAATAACAAACTGCTACAGGAACTAAATAGAGAGGCCATAGAAAAGGATTTGAGCAAAAGAAGAGCATCAGAAGCTGCTCCTAAAAGTTTGGGCTAATTTTTAAAGATCGGAAAGGCGGGTTACCCTATTCCTCTTACTCTAAGATATACAAGTAGGATTTGTTTCAGATCAAGGCAATGAACTCAATTAATTGTTAGAAGCTCATGCAGAATGTCCAAGACCAAGGTGTGTAACCCTAGTCCTTTGCATTTCACTTGGTCAAATTATAAACTTGTTCATTGTCATCAACTTTGTTAGAATATCTAATTACAACTCCTGAGTTAATTCTCTGCACACAAAAAGAGAGAAAAAAGGTTTTGGATAGGGCTTTTCCTTGGGTCGAACCCTAGTTTAGAAATTAACCTTGAACTTGAAATGATAATTGTAATGGAAATTGTAGCAAAATGCTTTCCTTTTGAGGGAAAGGCTATATTTGAAATTAAATGCTTGTAATTGAAATGTATACCTTGATGAAGCTTGGTTGAATACTCACACAACTATTTTAGGATGTCATGTAGAATGTCTTCATAGAGGTTGATCATGGATGCCATCTTGAATGCTTGAAGATAACTTTACTTATTCTAAAATGTTTGATGAATGCTTGATTGCTTGCTCACTTGAATTGAATTTGCTAAAGTGGAACTGAGATCATTAGACGACTTAGGATTCAAATGAGAGGGGTAGACCTCCTTTTATACCTTAACGCTCGAAAACTGTTTGAATTTTTGGAGTACGGGTCAACACGGGATCTAATTTCCTACTCACTTGATGTGACTATTTTGAGGACCAAATTTGGGTCTTGGTTGAGAGGACCAAGGTTTGGTGGTGGCATTGTCTTGAGCTAGGATCTTAGGATGCGCCAATGCCTTGGTCATAAGATTCAAGACTCGGTTTTGGGGCAGAGACAAGACAAAAGGTAAAAATGCAAGTTTGTGGGGTGGGGTGAGTAGAATCAAAGTAGGTATTACTCATTGAAAGGAAAAGCACCAAGGTGAGGTCCAAGTGAGGATGAAATTGTATGCAGATACAATTTATGATGCTATAATAACAATAGAGAATAAATTTATTAAAATACATAACAAGACATGTTTGCTAGGTCATTATAAAAGTAAAGTCACAATGACTTTACCTATGGTTAACGATTGATGTCTTCTATTCTATTATGAGAAGTCCTCACGTGCCTGCCAAAATATTAAGATGTGATTGATAATCCAACATACATAGATCTAATCATCTAAACAAATATGCATTCATAAGAACAATAAACATATGAACACAATATACCAAAAATCATAGAAATCTGAATGCATTTAGAGAAAAATCTCCCAATATAATTTAGTGTGTTGACAAACACAATTTCATTGTAATGTTGATCATACATGTACTTGGTTCAGCTCTTGATGCTCTTGTATGCCTACAAAAAAATTGTAATAATTGGGGGAAGTAATATTCCCACATCAAATAATCCTTACAATATTGCATGCACAACAACAATCTCATATACAAGAAGAAGAATGAACATTTCACATCATGCAATTGAATCATCTACATACAAATAGATAAATGTGTGTGTGTGTATACACATAAATACATGCATATATACATGTATATATATGTATACATATGCATATATACATGTATATATGCATATGTATACATATACATATATATATATACATGTATACATATATACATGTATATATACATGTATATATGCATATGTATACATATATATACATGTATATATGCATGTATTTATACGTATATATGCATACATATTATATACATGTATATGTATATATGTATATATGCATATATTTATATGTATTTATGTGTATATATATATGTATAGATATATGAATATATATATATATATACATATATATATATACATATATATATATATATATGTATGTATGTATATATATATATGTATGTATATATATGTATATGTATATATATATACATATATATATATATATACATATATATATGTATATATTATATATATATATGTATGTATATATATATACATATATATATACACTTTATTTGTATGTATGTATACATATGTATATGATTATGTATGTATACACACACACACACACATATATATGTATATGTATGTATATATGTATATGTACATATACATATATATACATACATATATATATGTGTGTGTATATATGTATATATATGTATATATACATATATACATACATATACATATATATGTGTGTGTGTGTGTGAATCTATAAATATACATATACATGCATAAGCATATACATATGTATACATACATACAAATAAAGTGTACCAACACGAACAAGTGTCCTTCAATAAGGGATGTGCAGGTGTGGGATTCATATGGTCAAAATTTTATAACCATATATGGCTTTAGAAATTTGCCATGAAGCTATATGTATATGTATCTATGTATATATACATACATACATACATACATACATACATACATATACACACAAACATATACATACACACATACACACATATACATACATACATATTGTAGGGCAGGAAAATTTCCCCCTCCAAGATGATGAATCCTAGAAGGCAAATTAGTCGGGCGCTACCTCTTCGAACTGGCGCTAAGGTGAGCGAGGGGATAATAAATAACTAAACTAACTAAATCACAAAATTACAATGCATGAGCAATAAATACACAAAAATTGAGTTTACAAAATGATATAATATTAAAAGAAAATTATACCTTCCATTCGGAAAGCTCTCTAGTTTTGGACACTAGTGCGGGGCACAAACACTAGTGTTGTGCATTGTCGTTCGTATAGGGCATGGACAGAGTGTTGATATGTGGCGACTACTCATGCAAGTACTATACACTCATTATGTATCCTTGCTGGGGTTCAAGACCGGGTTGGGCCTTGAGCAAGGATACGAGAGCACAACCCTTGAGGAATTTTTTTTTGTCATTTTTTGTTGAAAAAACCATTGAAAAAACCCTAAAATAATCATCTTTGCGTGTTGCCCTAAAATTTATTTTTATAATAATCTAGAATATAAAAAGGTAGTGTGATGGTGATGTACTGATTTACTGGATAATAAGAAAAGATTGGACGATTATGTTTTGTGGATGTAGCCCATCTTGGGTGAACCACGTTAAATCTTTGTGTTATCTATGTTATGCATTTTTCTTCATCTTTTGTGTTTGTATTTGCATATAATTCTTAATTTGTATTTTCTTTGGAGCTTCCTAAACCCTAACATAGAGAAAATCCCAAGAGTAGGTCTGTGTATGGTTCCCTACACATAGAATCTAGCTGTCACCTACACACACTAGAATGGGGAAAATTGTTGGGGGTTTATAGGGTCCTACCTCAGTTAGACCCCCATTTAGGTATTTCCACCACCATAGACAGCCAGATAAATGGATTGGAAAAATAAATTGGAAACTTGGTAACTTGGGAAATATGTAAATAGAAACTATGCTACGCTTAATGGAAGCAAACCCCTATTGCATGCATTGAATATTGGAAATATTGGAAATGTGAGAGATAATGAATGCACCTAGATGATAGATACAATCAGCAATGTAAAGGACTCATTGCATGTAAATAAAATAGATAGAAGAGAAGACAAGGTGTGAATCCAAACCCCTCTTTGTTGAAGATATGAGTGTGATGAAGCCCACAATAGCATTTGTTGGTAGGAGCTACCACAAGATGGTTGTAGCTTGATATTGGCAGAGTGTATGTCCAAGAGCATGAAGACAACAATATGATGTCAAGAGTAAAATAAGAGACAAGAGCCAAGAACCCAAGATGGGAACCCTTTAGATAAGCTACAAAGGGTTCTTAAGCTCAGAAGAGGCACAGAGAGTCATTACGGTGAAACGTGAGCCAAAGGAAACACATCGGCCAACGTCCAACTCTCTACTAGATTTGAGATTCCACCAACTTTTTGGGACGTTAGCACGATGCATAGACATCCTCGCATCCTGCTTCCATCCATCAAAAAATAGGCCCAAAGGGGGTTTCAAGGCATTTCGAGGCACTTTGTCTTTAGAGCCCAAGATGCCAAAATAATATAATTTTGATAATAGCAGAGTATTTAAACTTATTAAGAACTTTGTATCCCAAAACAGTGTACCAGTAGATAAGAATTAATGCAACAAATAAGAATAACAAAGACAACATAGAAAACACACCATAACACAAGATATTTAACAAGGAAACCCGGTGTGGGAAAAACCTCGATGGGATTTGTGACCCACAATATTCACTCACTGGCTAATGAATAAATATTACTTACAATGAGGGGCCTGCACATGTAGGAAGGCTAGCAGCCTAGAGCTCACTGCTCAATTGCAAAATAGAAGTCTCACTGACTTACAAAATTGATTATCAAAATCCAATACAATGTACTGCTTCAGATCAGCATCAACTATGCTAGGTTCAGTATTGATTTAAGCTCAGTCTATTACCAAAACCTTCATTGTCAACTATATCACCTTATATAAAAATATCATCTATCATCTCTCTCTCACACACACACAAAATGACTTATAAGATCTCATACATATATATGAGTCTTTTACAATATGCCATGTCGGGTTTTACAAAAGATAATTACAATATAAAACAATAAACAAAAAGTTTATTCCATGTCGGCTTAAGTGTCGGTATGCATTATTGCCGCTATCGGTGAAGTGCCTGCCAGTGAATGTAGAAGTCTATTGCTAGTGTCAGTGGGTTGACATATGATTGCTAGTTGGTTGCCAGTTGGTTGCCATCAATGACAACATCAACTATTCTCATAAGAGTGTAGAATGCCATCAATCTCCCCCTTTGGCATTGATGAGAACACTCATGAGAAAAATCCAAAACTGTTCCAAAATCTAAAGTCCAAAAAGTTTCCAAAAAGATGTGCTCCCCCTGAGCAAATGATCTCCTCTGAATAAGCATTTTTCTCTCCACTACTCCCCCTTTGACATCAATGACAAAGGTTGTCAAAAATTGTCAAATGAGTGCAAAAATTTTACCTCAAAGTCTATAACTAGTTGGTTACAATCTAAAAGATATCTTCCAAAACCAAATTCAAATTCTGCATAAACCTTTTGTTGTCATTCGAAGTTGCCTTAGTCTGTTGGATCATGCTGCTGAGATAATGCATGTGATCTTTTGGTGATCGTTCTCCTTGAAGTAATGCCTTCGATATTTCTATTCTCTGAGTTATAAGATTGTCAAACTTGGGACCAAGTTTATTTTTAAATTCTTTGACATTAGACCTTATCCTTGCCTTTTCTTTCTCAAGTTTTTCTAGTTTTTCTTCAAAGCCTGCCATTTCTTGCTCAAAAACTGATATGTAGCCAGATGAGCCAATTATGTTATCAGCTATGTCTTCAATTTCTTTCTGTATTTTACTGATTTCCTTGTCTATGTCCTCTATTAGAATGTGAGGTTTGCATGTTTCCCTGTATAACTCTTTGTACTCCAAAATAGTAGAGTTCAGTGCAGATAATAATGTATTTAGGTGTTCTATGCACTTCTTTATGGTGTCATTAAAGAATTTGTCCTTCTCCTTTTCAACTCTCTCCTTTATTGTATCCTCATTCACTTTATCAATGGTTATTACATTGTCAGCAATAAATTTGGACAATGTGTCCAATTTACCTAAAGAATTCCTTAATATGATCTATATTACAATTTGGTGCAATCAATTGCCTTGTAGGCCAATGCATTGCAATCTGTTATCTTTTTTATTGAATCCAAAAGTACCTCTGTAACATTGGTAGGTCTGAATTCACTTGCTAATGTGTCAGATGTCTGACCAATTGCCTTTATTACTTGTATGCTTCCATCAGTTGTACCATTTTACTTCTGCTTTCCACTGGTGGATCAGTCTAGGTTTGCATCTCAACTTGCAAGGGTTTCTTAGACTATTTTGATGTCTCTGTGATTGTCAGTTTCTCTGTCTCAGTATGTACCTCTGCCTCAGTAGGTTTCTCTGTAAGTTCAACTGTCGGTATCTCAGTCTTTGGTGGCCCTGTGCCAGCATCTATTCCTTCAGTAGGTTTCCTAGTATCCAATGGTTTCTCTGTTTGGGTTGGGATCTCAACCTCAACAGTCTCTATCAGTTTCTTAGCCATGTTGCCACTATCAACATTGTCTTCCTGAACCTCTGCACTATCCTTATCTATAATAATATTTACTTTCTGAGTATCCACATTCATGGTGAAGAGTATCTCAGATTCAAGATTAGTGTCATCATGTGAAACACCTTTAGTGTCAATAAATGGTGGATCATCTATGTGTACCGGTGTAGTAGCCAAAGGTGGTAGTAGATTGTCAGTAATCTTGATGTTTGGAATACTACTAACTTTTCCTTGTCCTTATCCTTCTGATACACTTTAAATGTTTTCTTCGGTCGGTTCATTTCCTCTTGTTTTTCCTTCTCCACAAAAAATATATCCCAGTTATTAGCAGTCTCATCTACAATCTCTTTTACTCTTCCTGCCATTAAACTTACTTATCGGTGACCACTGGCAAAATCAAATTAGTTAGCCTCAGAGATTAATTCATCAATTTCCTATTTTGAGTTTACAGGATGTACAACTAGAAGTTTTTCAACTTTCAGTTTCTTATCTAATTCCATCACTGCAATCCTTTTTGCTTCCAATCTCCTATACAATTCATTAGGTAAGTCATCCACAACTTCAATTAAAACCTTTTTATATATGTCCAGATGTAAAATAATACTATTCTCAATGCTTTCCCTATCAGAATCATTAAATATGTTATATATTTTGTGTACATTAGCCAAGTTTCCATCATCAGTTATCTCATTCAATAAATCATTCAAAGAAGGATTAATAGGTTGTTGTTTCTTCTATGGTGTTAGTTTCTTTTGTGGTTCCCTTACTACCTGTTGTTTCTTCCTCAAAGTCCTTGTTCTCTTGGGTGAAGGAGAGGGTACCGGTGAAGGTTTTCTCTTCCTCCTCTCAACTCTTTTAAACTCTGTTGGATTCTCACTTCAGAAGATGTGCCAACTGGTGAAATGTGTGCCTCTGGTTGAAGTCCTTCAAGCTCACTAGCCAATATGCCACTAATGTTCATTACATTTTCCTTGATTTCCTTCAGTTTCTTAGATGCATCTCTAATATATTTTTCTCTTTTCTTCCTTTGCTTCAATATTTTTGCACCCTTTCAATAGTCTCAACACTACCGAAAACTTGTTTTGATGGTACTCTCGGTGCATCTAGTAAAGCTTTTGCATATGTCTCAAGAATGTTAAGATCTACCTCATATCCCATTTTAGTCACCCAAACAGTCCTAGGGAGTATAAATTCCATCCATGTCTCACCTTTCTTGATAACAAAATAGATCTCTTTGTCATATTTGTCCACTACACTCTGTGGTAGTCTTTCTCTATTTTTCATTTTTGCTTGGAAAGTTTTGAAGTATTCAATTATGTTGTTGTCATTTGCAATTCCCATGCCGATAAAAGCTTCCTGTAATTGTCTTCCTACCGGTATATCATATCCAAAGTGTTTAGGTCCTGTATCGAGGATTTCCTTAGTTAAATACAACATTAAGCATACTAAAATATTTCCAAAGCGGAATGTCCCTTTCTTATCTCCTTTAATATTTTTCAAATTGTCAATAAGTTCATGTTTTAGCCATTCACACACATCTATCATTGCATTGTTGTTAACCATCTCATAAGCATTGTTTAGCCTGTTAGCATGTGTGGTCTTGTATCCTAGCACCATAATTACAAATCTCACATTGATGTCCTCGATATCATTCACTCTCAGTGATCTATTATCAGATGTTGCTCATGTTAGGGTCATCACTTTGTTGTTGGGAATCTTTTTTGTTTTATTGGGTCTGCTATCGGTTGAGGGTAAACCAGTTACTACCCTAATTGCTTGCCGGGTTATTTTGTAGACAAAATCCAACCATAAGAATTCTCCATGTGCTCTACTCAAAACAATTCTTACTACTTCCTCCAGAAATTGAGGAATGTTCAGTATTTCCACAAAACCTAGAGTTTCTACAATCTTTTGTTTGGGTTTAACAACACCATTTTCATCACAAATTAACTTAGTAAACATTTTCAACAATTCTTCAGAACCTAGCTCTTCTATACTGGAATGTATATAAATCCTAGGGTCTTCTACAAATACTACACCTTTAGGAATTTTAGAAAATGCCCTTATAGAGTCATCTTGTTTTGCAATCTTGAGAATTATCTTAAATATGGGCCTAGGGAGTTTCACATTTTCCACAATAGTAGGGTTCAGAATAAACTCGAGAGAAGAAGAAGAAGCCATTGAAAAATACCTTTAGTTGCTTGAAAATATTTTGAATGCTTGAAGAAATCGCTTCACACCTTCACCTTGAATGCCTTCACTCTGTTTTCATGCTCTCTGCTAATTTGAATGCTCGGGGAGTTAAAAATGAAGGAAGTTAGCTATTTTATAATAACATTTCTCTTACCAACCACATTAAATGCTCATCGTTTAAGTGAAAACTTAACACATATATCGGTAGAGAAGAAATCTATCTTCTCACCATCGATCAAGGGTAATCTGCATGATTTTCAACTTGTTGCAATACCCCCAAAGGGTTACTTCTCATTTGGATGAAGAATCTCCTATCGGTGGAGGGTTACTTTGTTCTACCGGCATAGAGATAGTTTCATCAATATTCTGATCTCTCTTCCTAATCCATTGTTTCAAAAATTCTTGCTTTACCTCATCTACCTTTTCTTTGCATTTCAAACTGGATCCTTTATTGTTTGCCGGTGAAGTCTTGCTTCTACAAAATTTAGCAATATTTCCAATTTTGTTACAAGCATAACAAGTCATGTTTATTCCTTTGAATAGCCTTTCCATATCCTATACCGTTTTGTGTTTTGTATTGATTAGATAAGTGTCCATATCTTCCACAAACATAGCATTTCACAATCATTCTGCAATTTTCTGAATTATGACCAACTTTATTGCATTTGGAACATTGACCGATGGGTGCATTCATATTCTGATTGTTTCTAAATCTACATTGATTTTCTCTATGACCATATTTGTTGCAATTGAAACATTTTCCCTTAAACTTATAAGCACTAGGTTGTCTTACCGGTTTGTTCTGATCTAGATTGTTTGTAGTGCCAGAACATTCTCTGACTTCAAGTCCAAGTCCAATTGTATCTCCATTAGGTTTCTAACTTTTTAGGATGTCATCAAGCTCTTCTGAAATTTTCTTGAATTTCTCTTTGGGTTGATTTGCAATAGCCAACTCATTTTCCAGAATTTCCCTTTTTCTCATAAGCTCAGTTTTATCATGTTGCATGTGAATCAGATATGTCTTCAACATATCATTTTCATGACTAAGTCTTAGATTTTCATTTCCAGCATCATTGAGTCTCCTAGTCAAGTCTTCTTCATTCTTCTTCCTGTCTTCAATGTCTTTACAAAACCTCATAGTCATATCTTGCATTTCATTCTTCATAATACTATTTTCTTGTCCCAAATTGTTTGCAAGTTCTCTAAGAGTTTCTTTTTCATCATCCTCATTCTACATTTGCATATGAAGTTCTTTTCTCTTATTCTTTACAATAACCAAGTTGTTTTGAAGTGCCAAAATGAATTCTTGAGCAGTTTTAAGTTTATCTTCCAATTTGATTTTCTTCACCTTTTCTACATCATAGTCTACAAGAGCTCCTTCCAATTGTTTCCTTAAGTTCTCCATCTGTATCGCTGTCAGAATCTTCCTCAAGTTGTTATTCTTTTGAAAATAGAGGACCAAGCTTTGATACCAATTGTTAGAATCAATGACATTCCTAAAGACATTGAGAGGGGGGGTGAATCAATGTCTAACAGGTTAGCAGAGTATTTAAACTTATTAAGAATTTTGTATCCCAAAACAATGTACCGATAGATAAGAATTAATGCAACAAATAAGAATAACAGAGACATCATAGAAAACACACCATAACACAAGATATTTAATGAGGAAACCCAGTGTGGGAAAAACCTTGGTGGGATTTGTGACCCACAATATTCACTCACTGGCCAATGCATAAATATTACTTACAATGAGGGGCCTGCACATGCAGGAAGGCTAGAAACCTATAGCTCACTGCTCAATCACAAAATAGAAGTCTCACTGACTTACAAAATGGATTATCAAAATCCAATACAATGTATTGCTTCAGATCAGCATCAACTATGCTAGGTTCAGTACTGGTTTAAGTGCAGTCTATTACCAAAACCTTCGCTGTCAACTATATCACCTTATATAAAAATATGATTTATCATCTCTCTCTCTCACACACACACAAAATGACCTATAAGATCTCATACATATATATGAGTCTTTTACAATATGCCATGTCGACTTTTACAAAAGATAATTACAATATAAAACAATAAACAAAAAGTTTATTCCATGTCAGCTTGAGTGTCGGTATGCATTATTGCCACTGTCGGTGAAGTGCCTGTTGGTGAATGTAGAAGTCTATTGCCAGTGCTGTTGGGTTGACAGTTGATTTCCAGTTGGTTGCCACTTGGTTTCCATGAATGACAACATCAACTATTCTCATAAGAGAGTAGAATGCCAACAATCATCACCCAAACATGCATTGACTTTTGATAGAAAAGGTGATTTATCTAGGGAAGGTTTTACGGGTGTAGACTCCAACATTTTCACCTTAGGAGTATCTACCTTTAGGGATTCTTCTTTCAAAGAATCCTACTTCTCAGGTAATTTCTGATGAATACTAAGAGTGGGGTGAATTAGTATACCAAAAATTACTGTACTTAAACACCTTAACAGTCTAGCAATAAACTGGTAAAACAGTTTAACAAACAAACTGGTTAACACACATGCAAACCAAATAGCAAATAAGGCATTCACCCACTGGAGAAATAACACCATAACACAAGATATTTGATGTGGAAACCCAAATGGGAAAAACCACGTTGAGATGAAACTCACAAGTAACTATCTGGAGAATAGGAACCAGACCAGTTAAGGTCATACAATGTTCTTTACTAGAACAGATCCTATTAGGAATCCCAATCTCTGTTAGGAGATAAGTCTAATTAAAGACTACCTTGCTAGAGGATTTTAGATCCATAGATGTGAACTACCTTGTTAGAGGATTTACAAAAGGCTTTTTGGGCCTACCCGATTAAGGGCTTCAGACTTGTTGAAGATGTGAGTAATCAATAAGTGAGTGATCTAGAAAATAGCACAGATTGCTTGTTTAGATCCTTGATAGCTCATTCCTAATGCATTCCAACATTACTTTAGTCTTCAACACATTCACACTTTGCCTTCTCTTGCAGACCTGAACTTCTCTTCTATGATCGCACTTACAAAAACTCATCAACCACCTTAAACCCTAGAAACATTTTAAAACCCTAGACATGATGTCCTCATAAAGGAATCTGATTTCATATCGGTCCAATAGGATTACATTACAATTTCCTAGGTTCAATGCATCTGGACACTTTTGGTAACATGACACAAATGCACTATCAAAGTGTCAGCACTGCCAAATAATCGGTGGATGGTAACTCATCACAAAATGTCGGTTGGTAACTCATCATAGAGTATTACCGATTCAAACAAAATACCAGTTTAAGAAAAATCCCAGTTTCCGATTTGACAAAATGAAGACTGGGAAATATGAGTTGTGCCGCTTTGTTCCTTTGTACTGCTTGAGATCCTCAAACTGCTTGGGGTCTTCATACCGCTTGAGATCGGTAAACACTTTCTGCAAAACCCCGATAGCCTAAAGACTATAATACATCATACCGGTTGGAACAAATACCGGTTGAGATTTAACTCATACATACAAAAAGTGATCTCAAATCAAGTGTGTGTCCATCAATGACAATCACAACATCAATCATCAAAAATGCCAACAATCTCCCCCTTTGGCATTGATGACAACACTTAGGAAAAATTTGACATCTAAGTGTTTTACAACAAAAATATGCCATAATCAAAATTACTCCCCCTAAGCATATACACTATCCCTTTTGTAGAAAATACAATGTATACTACTCCTTAACAAAAATAACATGAAAGTATACATAGTATGCATCAAAATTT
This sequence comes from Cryptomeria japonica, assembly GCF_030272615.1. Taxonomy (NCBI): domain Eukaryota; kingdom Viridiplantae; phylum Streptophyta; class Pinopsida; order Cupressales; family Cupressaceae; genus Cryptomeria; species Cryptomeria japonica. The sequence goes on from NC_081408.1 coordinate 727,210,569, forward strand.
TAAATACCAGAATACTTCTCCCCCTTTGCCAAAAATGACAAAGTATAGCTAAATAATTCCTGTTCCATTAACATTAATAATTGATTTAAAGAGTTTATGACAATAAAGAGTGAAACTCGTCAAAAACTGATTTAAAGTCCTACATAAATTTCTTCATGGATAAAGACCATGATTCAAGCAATGAAGTAGCAACCTCATGCTTTGTTTGCATCTGATAAACCTACTCCTCCATGGCATCCATGGTACTCATCTCTTGAGTAACCATTAGGGAATCTATATTGAGGTAGCATTTCTGGAGAATTTGCAGTCTTGGTAGTAGGACCAATTGAAGTTCCTACAAATTACGTGTTCGGTTTCTTATCTCTGCCTCTATTCTTGCAGACTGAAGTTGAAACCGGTGAGCAATTTGTCCATATGTGGAGAAGGAGTCATATGGCATCTTGAAGGTGCTAATAAATGACTGCATATCAGTTTGCAGTTTGTCCTTCTGAGTGAGTACATCATCACAGAATAAATGAGGTTGACAAATCTTGTTGAGTAGTAGATTTCCCTCATTCATTGCATCTCTAATATCCTTCTATGCCTTCTGAAGATCAGATCGGAGCTCTGTGAACTTTCTCACCAAGGCAGTGTTCAGAGCCTTTTGATGTTCCTTCTTGGCAATTGCTTCTGCAACCTCTTCCAAGCTTTGCACCTAGTCTTCTACAACTGTGCATAGGAGCTTCAATTGTGCAAGTGAGGAATCGGTACTGGGAAGGTTCGTACCGGGTATCAAACTGGTAAGAGTGTCCACCACAGCTTGGATCACATCTCGCTCCTTTTTCCTCCTTATCACTTCCAAGCGTTCTTGAGAAATCTTAATGCTTTAGAGCAACTCTATTTCATTTGCAGATTGGAGGTAAATGGGACTAGCAATGTCAACTAGTTTGGCCTGACTATTGGTTGCCATTGGGGTCTCCACCTATGTGCTCTTTGCCACTACTTCCTTGTCCTTGGCTTTTTGTTTATCTTCTTGAGCCTTCCTCTGCTCCTCTTCTTCTTTCTTTCTTTTTGCTTCTTCTTGTCTCTTCTCTTCATCTTTTTGCTTCTTCTCTTCTTCATCCTTCTTCTTCTCCTCTTCCTTCTTCCTCTTCTCCTCTTCCTATTTCTTCTCTTCCTCTTTCCGCTTCTCCTCTTCCTTCTTCTTCTTCTCTTCCTCTTGTTTCTTATTTTCCTCTTCTCTTCTCTTCTCCTCCTCTTCTTTCTTTTCCTCTTCCTTTTTCCTCTTTTCCTCTTCTTTTCTCTTATCCTCTTCTCTCTTATCCTCCTCTTTTCTCTTTTCCTCTTCATCTTCCTGTTTCTTCTTTTCTGCTTCCTATTGCTTCTTTTCCTCTTCTGCCTACTTCTCCTATCTTGTTCCTTCTGATGGTGTGCCCTGAGTAACTTTTTCACCACCTAGGGCATCAACGTCAATGGGTTCCATTTGTTCAGTGATTGGTTCCCCTTCACTATCATATACTTCATCTGGTTTTGATATTTTTGGTTCTTGCTTAGCCTTTTTGCTGGCTTCAGATACATTCTGCAATCATAGAGAAGCCTTGGCATGAGAGTGGGTGTCTTTCACCACTTCAGAAATTTTTCCTTCTAGCAACAAGAGTCTCCTTCTTCACATAAAGAAGAGACCTTTGTATTTTTCCATAACTTCAAAAAGTTCTGAATTAGAGACATCAGTAAAATATTGTGCAAATACTTCCTCTCTTATTTCCTGTTCCTTCTCTATGGCAATGCACCATTTGTTATCTAAAGAATTATACAAAGAATCAGGTGCCTCAGATCTAATTTCTAATGGCAACCAATCATTAACACATAAATATTGAATAACTTCCTATTCTACTTCCTCTTGCTCATTGTCATTGAAATCATCAAAGTATTCTTTCAAATCACCAAGCAATTTTCTTCTAACTTTCTTGATTGTCTTTGACAGTGTGACAAAGGTTTATAAGAAGAAATATCAATATTTATAGGTGCAGATGTTGCCAGTTCATTCTTTGTCTTTTTCCTCGTTTGCCTGGTCTTCTTAGGTGGTTCTTCTGACATAGTTTCTTTTGAGTCCGGTGAATTGTTTTTTGTCTTCCACTTCCTCTCAAAGACTTTGGCAAGTGCCGCTTCTAGTTTCTTCTTAGCCGGTGACCGCTTGGTCACTTTGGGATTGGTTGCAGTAACTAGTGCCGATGCTAAAGGCACTACCTTTCCTTTCTCTACTGAGGGTTCTACAACTAGTGCAACCCTTTCCAAATAGGTGTCAGTTCTCTTTACCTTAGGATCAAGGGGTGAGGTGATTAGGGTAGAAGCATACTTGTCCAACATATCATACATTTACTTCATAGCCCATAGGCTCCACTTCTTCCTGTCTGGGCTCAATGGCCTCCATTATGCATTAATCCACTTTGATGATAAAGCAGATGTCCTTTTCATATTTCTTGACAATGTCCCTGGATATCCTCATCCTCAGGCTCATCTTGCTTCTGAACTCATCAAAGTACTTGTTTAGTACTTCTGGATAGCTGGTTCCTACTGCTTATAGACTTTCCTTGATTTGCTTTGTCACCGGTTGGTCGGCAGACCACTGAATGTCACCTACTCCTGGAAAATAGCCTCAGAAGTAAAAGAACAACCCAACCAGTAGTTGTTTGAACTTAAATCTCAGTGCATTGTCCTATTTGATCGAATTAATATTCAATAGAAGTTGTCTTTGCATACAAGTGCACAGATCAAATGATGCATCTTCCTTGATCATCCTGTAAGTGGCATTTACCGCTGTAGTAGAGATAGAATTAATTCTGCTAGCAGAGAATGTCCAGTAGCCTATCACCATGTAGGCATACTTGACCAGATCATCCTTGATTGAGTTGATGGTCATTCCATGTGAGTTGCTCACTAAACCAGTGAGCTTGGACATTTCAGTCTTACTGACCTTCCTTAGGGCTGACACTTCCCCTATGTTATAGAAATTGGTTCTTCTTGCAACACTCCTGGTTTCTTTTTCCAAGTTTTGTTCATATCTGCTTGAATAGTTTCAACATCAATCTTTCCTTCCAGAGTGACTGGTATGTCATCTGATATGTTGTTTCTTGTTCTGAAGAATCTGGCAATGTGACCCAGTTTGTTGCAATGATAGAAGACCATTCTAGGTGCTCTCCATGGTCCATTATTCATGTTACCATTCTTCCTCCTGCATGTTGCAGCAATGTGACCATGACAATGACAAATCAAATAGTTTTCTCTCCATTTGGCTGCCGCTTGATAGCCACCGCTACCTGACTAATGATTAAAGGTATTAAGTCGGTTGGGATTCTGGTTCACAAAAGGTTCTGGACCAACTCCTTGAGTCCTCTGAGGATATCTTCCAGTGTTGTTCATAACAGACCTACATTCAAATGCTCTATGCCCAAACTTGTTGCATGCATAACAATTACCATTGAACTTATTGGATCTAGGTACATTGTTCATAAAGTAAGGAAAATTATTGTAGGCTTTTCTCCTACACACACTAGCAGTATGTCCTTCTTTAAGACAATTAAAGCAAATAGGTTTGAACTTTTGCTTACCTTTACCTTTGAATGTCAGTTGCTTCTTCGATGCTTCAACATTTGCACCAAAGGTCTCAACTTCCTCATGACCAGAGTAACCAAGTCCATCAATATTCTTGACAGGCTTGGCCGATTCAAGCTTTTTCTCTAGCTTAATAGCACTCTTGTTGAACTTAGCAAGTATTCCCTTTGACTCAGAGAGTTCTTTGGAAATAGAAGCATTTGTTTCCATCAATTTTTCATTCTCGGAGATGGCTATGTTTAGTTCTCCTTGCATGTCTTCCTTTTCCACTTTGCTCACATGGAGTTGAGCGGTTAGGGCACTAATTTCTTGTTTTAACTTGGAGATCTCATGATCTCTATCTTTTACAAGATCTTCAACTTTCCTCCAGTTCTCAAGCTCTTGACACATTTGGATAATCAGTCCTTCCAACTCCTTTCTTAGGTTGGAATTGGATTCATTCAACTTTTCTACTTCTTGAATTAGGGCTTCCATGTCTGTTTCATCAGAGGAACTGTTTTCAGTTAGCTCCATCAGTTTTTCAGCATGTTCTCTCCTTTTTGCCTGAGAGGCCTTATATTTGACCATAAGTTCATCATAGGCTTTCTCAGATTGAGTGAGCTGATGAGTAAGTTCCCTCATAGCGTATTCCCCCATATCTCTTTCCAACTGGCTAAACTTATAGAAAGGTTGGCTCTGATACCAATTGATGAATACTAAGAGGGGGGGTGAATTAGTATACCAAAAATTACTGTACTTAAACACCTTAATAGTCTAGTAGTAAACCGATAAAAAAGTTTAACAAACAAACCAGTTAAAACACACGCAAACTAAATAGCAAATAAGGCATTCACCCATAGGAGAAATAACACCATAACACAAGATATTTGATGTGGAAACCCAAATGGGAAAAACCAAGGTGAGATGAAACTCACAAGTAACTATCTAAAGAATAGGAACCAGACCAGTTAAGGTCAGACCGGTTAAGGTCATACAATGTTCTTTACCAGAACAAATCCTATTAGGAGTCTGAATCTCTGTTAAGAGATAAGTCCAATTAAAGACTACCTTGCTAGAGGATTTTAGATCCACAGATCTGAACCACCTTGTTAGAGGATTTACAAAAGGCTTTTGGGCCTACTCGGTTAAGGGCTTCAGAATTATCAAAGATGTGAGTAATCAACAAGTGAGTGATCTAGCAATAGCACAGATTGCTTGGTTAGATCCTTGATAGCTCATTCCTAATGCATTCCAGCATTACTTTAGTCTTCAACACATTCACACTCTGACTTCTCTCGCAGACCTGAACTTCTCTTCTATGATCACACTTACAAAAACTCATCAACCACCTTAAACCCTAGCAATGTTTTAAAACCCTAGACATGATGCCCTTATAAAGGAATCTGATTTCATATCGGTCCAATAGGATTACAATACAATTTCCTAGGTTCAATGCATCTGGACACTTTTGGTAACACGACACAAATGCACCATCAAAGTGTCAGCACCACCAAACAATCGGTGGATGGTAACTCATCATAGAGTATTACCAGTTCAAACAAAATACCGGTTACTGGTTTGACAAAATGAAGACTGGGAAATATGAGTTGTGCTGCTTCATTCCTTCATATCGCTTGAGATCCTCAAACCGCTTGGGGTCTTCATACCACTTGAGACCGGTAAACACTTTCTACAAAACCCTGATAGTCTAAAGACTATAATACATCATACCGGTTGAACTTTAACTCATACATACAAAAAGTGATCTCAAATCAAGTGTGTGTCCATCAATGACAATCACAATTGAAGAAGACAAAGTGGTTACATTATTTTGAAATGAAGGTGTAATAGAAGGTTGACCGACTGTGGCTATTTGACACAGTTACATAGCCTCAGGATCGACCTTAATTGTGACAACCTAATTATTAGCCACAAACCTCAAGAAGATTGTATGATAAAGGGCTTGGCATAATGTGCATAAGGGTTGGGATGGTGACGGTTCAACCTCAAGAATAGTATGGTAGTCCCCATAGTGGTCTTACCACTATTATCAAAACCTTGAATGAATAAAGAGGATACTGGCAAAGAAATTGGGTCCACCTTGATCTTTGTTAACAAGTATAAATCACAAACATTCAGTATCAAACCTGTATCAACAAGCATTCGTCTAATACCAATGCCATTCACATGAACAACAATCATCAATGGATCCACTAAGTTCCTCACCTCGAGAGGTGGGAGTTCATGCAGATAGAAGGTAATATTTGGTGAATCCACATGAATATGATCCATCTATGCATTCATGTCAGCTGGTCTCACAAAGGAAGGTAGAAAAATCTTTTGCAAACCTTCCTATAGCATACCTTGATACATCAAGATGGTTTGAAGCAAATCGCAAAGTGAGATCTTATTTGGAGTAACCTTAAGTTTCTCAATGAGATCATAATCACTTGGTCGCTTATCCATCGGAAAATGTGCCTTAGGAAGAACAGGTTGGGAAGGAGGTAAAGAAATTTTGGGTGGTTCAAGAACTTGTTTGTTATTCTGAGTGTTATACATGTGAGAAATAGTATTATAAGATGATTGTTTGGATTGCATGAATCTTGCATATAAATCAGAAACTTCTCCTTTGAAGGGTTTCCCATTAATGGTCTTAACCTTCTTAGGATAAGGACTTGCCACTGTTACATGAATGTATGGTCTCTTAGGCATTTGTGGGGCCGCAGAGATAACAATAACATTCACTGACTCTTCATCCTTGCATGAGGACATCGCGGAGGATGATTCACCCTTTACATCTCTCTTAGGAGAAGGTTCTTCAAGGAAGTCATCCAAGATTTCATCCGACATATCAAAATCATCCTTTGAGAATGCCTTATCAAAGGCATCAAACTCCAAAAGGAAGAGATCTGACATTAGTTATTCAGATTGGATTCACCAAAAATGTAGGGGAGAAAATTTGCCCCCTCCAAGATGATGATTCTTAGAAGGCAAATTAGTCTGTCGCTACGTCTTTGAACAGGCACTAAGGTGAGCGAGGGGATGACAAATAACTAAACTAACTAAAGCACAAAATTACAACATAGGATCAATAAATACACAAAAACTGAGTTTACAAAATGATACAATATTGAAAGTAGATTATACCGTCTAGTTAGAGAGCTCTCGGGTTTTGTACACCATTGCACAACATTGTCATCCGTACGGCCCATGGATAGAGAAAATCCCAAGAGTAGGTCTATGTATGGTTCCCTACATGCAAAATTTATTTGTCACCTACACACATTAGAACAGGGAAAATTGTTGGGGTTGTATAGGGGCCTACCTCAGTCAAAACCCCATTTAGGTGTTTCCACCACCACAAACAACTAGATAAATAGATTGGAAAAATAAATTGGAAACTTGGTAAATTGGAAAATTGGCAAATTGGAAAACATGCAAACAAAAACTATGCTATGCTTAGTGGAGGAAACCCCTATTGCATGCATTGAATATTGGAAATATTGGAAGTGTGAGAGATAATGAATGCACCTAGATGATAGATATATTCAACAATGCAAAGGACTCATTACATGTAAATAAAATAGATAGAAGAGAAGACAAGGCATGAAGTCAAACCCCTATTTGTTGGAGATACCAGTGTGACAAAGCCTACGATACCGTTTGTTGGTAGGAGCTACCACAAGATGGTTGTAGCTTGAAATTGGTAGAGTGTTTGTCCAAGAGAATGAAGAGAACAATATGATATCAAGAGTACAGTAAGAGCCAAGAGCCAAGAACCCAAGATGGGAACCCTTAAAAATGAGCTAGGAAGGGTTCTTAAACTCGAAAGAGACACTGAGAGCCGTTACGGCGAAATGTGAGCCAAAGGACACATGTCGGCCAACGTCCAACTCTCTACTAGATTTGAGATTCTGCCAGCTTTTTGGGACATTAGCGTGGCGCGTGGACGTCCCTGTGTTGCGCTTCCATCCATCAAAAAATAGGCCCAAAGGGGGTTTCAAGGCATTTTGAGGCACTTTGTCTTTCGAGCCTCAGATACCAAAATAATATAATTTTGATCATAGATTCATCATAAATGCACTAGGCATAATTTAGGACACTACACATACATACATACATACACACACACACACATATATACATATATACATATATATATACATATATACATATATATATATATATACACATATATATATATATATGTATATATGTATATATGTGTGTGTGTGTGTATGTATGTATGTATGTATGTATGTATGTATGTATGTATGTGTATGTATATGTATATGTATATGTATATGCATATGTATATGTATATGTATATGTATGTATGTATTATATATACATATATGTATATATATGTATGTGTGTATATGTAAGTATATGTATATATGTGTGTGTGTGCATACATACATACATACATATACATATACATATGGATATACATACATATACACATACACATACACATACATACATACACACACACACACACATGTATATTTTGTTGTATGCAGTTGGATAAAATGAATGATAAGATGTAGGTTGTAAAGATGCAACTTGATATGAGAAAAAATGAATGATGTTGTTTATATATTTGGACCCTGTGATTTTTTATTGTTTACTAAAAATAGTATAAATTGTATGCCTCAAACTATTTTAGACAAAGAGTATATTGAATGAAAACACTATATTGATTTATGCAAACATGAAATCAAGATCATATTAGAGTTGCTTTCCTAAGCTATGAATTTTGCTGAGGATATTCAATGAAAATAGAGGAGAATTCATAATATGTATGTATGTATGTATGTATGTATGTAAATATGTGTATATATGTATATATGTATATATGTATGAATGTACATATATGCATACATATACATACATATACATGTATATGTATATGTATATGTATATGTATATGTATGTATGCATGCATGCATGTATGCATATGTATGCATATGTATGTATATGTATGCATATATGTACACACATATATATACATAAATATATGTGTATGTGTATGTGTATGTGTATGTGTATGTGTATGGGTATGCGTATGTGTATTCGTATGCGTATGTGTATGTGTATGTGTATGGGTATGCGTATGTGTATGTGTATGTGTGTGTGTATGTGTATGTGTATGTGTTATGTGTATGTGTTAAGTGTATGTGTACATGTATATGTAGGTGTATGTGTATGTGTACGTGTACGTGTATGTGTATGTGTATGTGTATGTGTATGTGTATGTGTATGTGTATGTGTATGTGTATGTGTATGTGTATGTGTATGCGCATGCATATGCGTATTGGTATATGTGTGTGTGTGTATGTGTATGTGTATGTGCATGTGTATATGTATATGTACATGTGTGTAGCGTCATAAAATTGTGACCCTTACAATTTTTGACTGCATTTGGGTCTTTGCATTAGTGGACGAATCCCTAAGCCTGATCAGAGACCTGAGACATGCTCAAAATATCAACAACTTGTATTTTCTATCATGGTGCACTGCTTATTGTCACTGCCTATCCTAAATTAGGGTAGGACAGGGGCATGGCGCCCTTGACCCCCCTAGGAGAGGGGTGTGGCGCCCTTGTCCTAGGCTTATTTTGGGCCCCCTTTGGTCCTATCTTGCATTGTGCTTGTGACAGGGGTGTGGTGCCCTTGTCCTAGCCCTATTTTGGGCCCCCTTTGGTCCTATCGTGCATTAGGCTTGTCAATAGTTGAGCGGGAAAATTTTTCCTATGTCAGCCTAAGACGGAAAATTATCTAAACACCCCTAATTGGCAAGTATATAAGGATAAATTTCCCTCCTATTTGCATAAGAAAATTGATGATAAGAGAAGTGACAATAAATGACAATAAGTTGATCGTAAAGAGAAAATCAAGTGCGAGCATTCAAGCATTCATTCAAGCATTGAGCATTTCAAGTCTCCTTTCAAGGATAGGTGTTGCATTCAAGTCAAGGATTCAACCATTGAAGAGGAGATCTCTATCAACACTCAAGACATCCTATTTCACATATCCTTTAAATAAAATTCATCAACATTTCAATTACATCCACTTTTTGAGGTGGATTTTACTTCAGACATTTCGTTTCATTTACTTGCAGCATTTTTAATCACATGGTTAATTCAAAAATGGGGTTTGACCTGAAGGCAAATCCCTAATCCTAACAAAATTTTCCTCTCTTTTGTGTGTAGGTTGTAGGTTTAGGCTTCATTTTTAGAGAGCAAAAAACCCTTTTCGACACGTGGATTTTTCGGAGGACCGGGTGCAACTTCAACTTTGTCCTTGCAATTTTTTCTCAGATTTGCAGGAAAGCTTTATCTTGACATTCTACTACTAATTCTAGGTTGATAGCTTCATCCTATATCTCTGTCTCAAGATATAATTGCTTCTTTGTCATTTTCTTAACTCAACTAGTCTATTATAAAAGAGGGTTAATTTACTTTCCCAATACATTCCAAATTCCCTACAATTCATTCAGTATTCAATCTCTTTCCATTGGGATTGGATCTAGTGAATTCAACCCCTCTTTTAAATGTAATGTGTGTGAAAAGTTGAAGGGAATCCTATGTGAAACTTTCATCCCTATTTTGAGGGGAGTAAAGCTTTCCGCTTGATCTCCCCTCATCTCTTTGCACCATATCACATTTTGGTGAATCCAACATCTTACATGCCTTACATTAAAAATTATTGCATATTTTTCATTTACAAGTTTAATTTTCTTGCAATTTACAAAAACTTAGTAGTTAATTCATTCAAAACCCTAGTTGTTAAAATTGAAATTGAGCTTGTGTTTTGCAAAAAAAAATGCTATCTGTTGTCTTAGATCTGAATTTTTATTTTTTTTTGATAAAAGTGGATAGAACCACTGAACTATATTAAATTTTAAAAGTTTTTTATAGTGTCTGGTTCAAATAGCACTGAAGGGAAAGAACCAGTAAGAAAACCCTTTAGTATTGCTTAAGTAACACAAGCCTATTCTACACAATACCAAATGCCCATTGGCATAGTACATCAAAAAACCCATCCCAATTACATAGGCCACATTAGATATAAAGGAAGCCACCAACAAAAGCATATAGAAGGAAGATTAAAGTATGATCACCAAAGGATGCATATCCATTGCTACCAAAAAACACCAGTCTGAACCACCCCTGTCTATGAAACACAATTCTCCAAACCACTAGTTAGAATGATACCACATAGCAGAAATGAAACCATAATCAGAGACCCTGTCAAAATAAACATTGTGATCAAGCATAGCAGAACCCACATCAAAGAAAATCCACACCAAATAAGGAGGCTGATGAAGACTACAACTATGCCCTTCTTTACTTCAAATATTCCAAATCTGAGGAAGGGATATCATCCACACTTACCTCCCGCATATTAGCTTCACTATCAATGGCTAAGTTAGCCAAGAAATCTACAATCTTATTCACTTCCCTATAACAGTGGGAAATAAAAAAGGAATCAAAAAAATCTAGTTTTTGCAAAATATGATCAAGTATATATTGTAATTGCCAACAATTCGACTTCTTTTTCATGACAATTTGAATAATAACCATAGAATCACCCTCAATTATCAAGTCCTTAATTCCCAAAGATATAGCCATATCCAAACCAAAGGATAGAGCAAAGAATTTTGCACAATTGTTAGACTTGAAACCAATCGCATGACAACGAGCCTGAACATATCTTAACTTATGATCATAGATTACCATACCTGCCCCTGCCAGGCCAAGGTTCCCACGAGAAGCACCATCAAAATTCAATTTAAAGTGCTCTTGTGGAGGAGGTTTCCAGCAAGCAAAATTTCTCTTATAGCATTCATCTTATTTAAAATAGATCCATGAGAAGATAAGACTGATAACATTCTCCAAACTCGAGTTACCCTACCATCCCAATGAGAAAAGGAGGTAAGGGTTTCCAAATTCTTATAGATAAAAGACAAAGCAACTTCAGATATGGAAGATTCAATCCTCAATAAAACCTCAGCCAAGGAAGAACTTGTTTGTTTAAAAATCCTATTATTATGCTCTAACCAAGTATTCCAAATCACAATAGATGGAGAAATAATCCAAAGACATGCATAGAAAAATGAGGCAAATAGGAGAGGCCATGCTCTAAAGTGGGAAAGGAGATCCTTACCAATAACAAAGGATAGATTAAGCTTTTCAAACAACCACTGCCAGCAAGCATAGGCAAAATCATAGTGAAGAAATAAGTGTGCAGAGGATTCTAAATTTTTATTACAAAAGACACAAGAAAATAATGCAGTAATACCCAACCTGTCCAGCCTCATTCCTATAAGGACCCTATCCTATACTGCTAACCAATCAAAAGCACCAGCCTTTGGGAGGCAAGCCATATGCCAAAATAGCTTGTATGGACAAGTAGATAAATCTTTAGCAACCAAGAGAGAATTATAGCCATCCTTAACTGTGTACTTACCAGAGATATTCCTTGTCCAGATAAGCTCATCATCAACATCAGAAAGAATTATTACTCTCTCCCCCAACATCTTTTCATATTCCAATTTCACATTTAGATAAATATCTAAAAACTCAATTGATTTCCATTTTGCCACCTTAAGATTCCCACTATACTCAATTTCAAAATAATCAGCCACAAAGACACCCAAAAGGGAAGAAAGAGTGGAAATTAAAGGAGACCAATCCCTTGAGTTCACCAAAGGGGGATATCCATTCCAAAATTCCTCCCAAAACCTGACCTTTCTACCATTATGAACAATCCATGAGAGATGAGGCAAAATCACTGATCTACATTTACATAGAAAATTTCAAATAGCTGAACCAGACGATAAATTAGAAACTTGAAAAACATACTCTCTTGGTCCGCTATTTAAATATTTAGCAAATATAATTTGTGCCCAAAAGGAGAATGGTCTCTCATACAATTTCCAAACCAACTTAGAACCTAAGGCTAAATTCTAACTTTCCAGACTCCTAATACCTGTGCCCCAAGGTTTTTAGGCAAACAAACTTTATCCCATGCTACCTGAGGGAGTTTCTTCTTACGTTCTTTATTAGTACTCCAAAGGAAGGACCTAAGAGTATCTTGCAAACTAACAAGAACCGCTTTCGGAGACTGCAAAATAGACATGAGATAAATAGGAACAACATTTAGGACAAACTTAATAAGAACAATCTTACCAGCTAAAGATAACCATCTATGATTCCAGGATAGGATCCTTATAGAGATAACTAAAATGATCTTATCCCAAAACTCAACTCTATCCTTCTTAATGAAGAAAGGTATACCAAGATAAGAACAAGGAAGATTTCTAGATGCAAATCCCTAAAAAATCTTTAATCTATCCTGAGCCAATTGTGAAGCATGAAGGAAAAACATCTTTGACTTATCAACATTGACTCTCTGACCAGAAAAGGATGCATAATTCTATATTATCCCCTTTATCACTCTTGCCTCACCCAAAGAGGCCTGACCAAATAACAAGGTATCATCTGCAAATAAGAAATGCGAAATTCTTTATGGAATCCAAAGCCCTCCCAACTTAGCGACTCTTATAGCCCAACTAAATGTTTCAGCTAGAAGAATGAACAAGAAAGGAGACAAGGGATCCCCCTGCCTCAAACCCCTAGAAGAGGAGGAAAAACCACAAGGGGAGCCATTAATTAGAACCAAGAACCTTGCAGAAGAAATACAAGCATGAATCCATTTGATCCATGCCTCAGAAAAGCCCAATTTAAGTAGAACAACACACAACACCACCCATTCTACTCTATCATATGCTTTCATCATATCTAATTTGAGGATCATGAACAGGATTCTCTGAGTAGAAATAGAATGCAGAACCTCATGCGCCACTATAGCTCCCTCTGCCATCTCCCTTCTTGGAACAAAACCACCTTGTTCTAAAGAAATGATCCTAGCAGAATTTTAGCCAACCTTAAAGAAATAGCCTTGGTAAAAATCTTGTACAAAGTATTACATAAAGCAATAGGGTAAAAATTAGCAAATGTCTTGGTAACCTCTTTTTTAGGAATAATTGCAATCATTGTAGTGTTAAGCTCTTTCAAAATAGACCTATTCCTTCTAGCTTCCTCAAGGGCCAATAAAACATCATTCCCCACAAAATCCCAGCATTTCTGAAAAAATAAAGGAGTAAATCCATCTGGTCCCAGAGCCTTATCAGGGTTCATTGCAAAAACAACATTCTTAACTTCATCAAAAGAAAAAGGAGACATCAAAATTTTCTTATCTTTTGAAGATACCAAAGAAGGAATATTAGAAGAAATGTTATTATGAAGATCTCCATGCTCTGAAGACAATAGTGACTTAAAAAACCTAATTGCCTCTGAAGCAATATCCTCCTGTTCTATTAAAAGTCTGCCATTTGGACACTCAATACAAGATATCCTATTTCTACTTCTCTTAATTTTTGTTGAAGAGTGAAATTTTTTTGTATTTTTATCACCATCTGAAAGCTAGATCTCCCTCGATTTTTGTCTCCAATAGATTTCTTCACTGGACAAAACTTCTTCTAGCTCTGCTTTTAGCAATTTTAGTTCATCAAAAACAAGAGGCACCATACCATGTTGAATCACATGTGAATTAAGACATTCAATCATATCTTGAATCCTTTGTTTTTCCTGAAAGATGTTCTTAAAATGCAAGATATTCCATTCCCTAATATTAAATTTCAAAAATCTCAACTTCTTAGCAATCTAAAACATTCGGGATCCAGAGCAATAAGGAGCAGAACTCCACCATTTTTTGAGAAAAGGCAAAAAGGAAGAATCTCTAAAACACATAGGTTCAAATTTAAAAGGTGACTTAAAAGGAGCTTTATCTTCCAGAATTGATAGGGAAATTGGAAAATGATCTGGCCCCGAAACTAGAAGAATAGAGGAAAAAAATTCAAACTCTAAATCAATCCAAATATCTGATAACAAAAACCAGTCTAACCTTTCCACAATCTGAGAAAAATCTCTTTGCATATTTCTCCATGTGAAAATCCCATTCTAAAACTGACAATCAAAAAGATGCATGTCCTTAATGAACATCCCAAAGTCTTCCATAGTTTTTTTATTAGGAAGAATACCTCCTTTCTTTTCTCCCAAGTCAGTGATAGCATTAAAATCCCCCCCACAAATTATAAAGGGACCATGCCTTAAAGGGGAGGAAATCCTCTTAAGTTCTCCCCATAATTTAGTCTTCCTTTGAATACCAGAAGGAGTATAAATATTAAAAAGCCAAAACTTAACATTCAAAAACTTTCTTTTAACTAAGGCCAACATCCAGTTTATAGTAGAAGCAACTAGCTCAACCCCAATGTTATAGTTATTCCAAAGCAATGCCAAACCCCCTGACGCACCACAAGCTGGAGAGGAGAGGAATTCCCATTTTCTCCAAGAAGAAAAAACCAAATCAGCAGACTCCTTTAACAATTTTGTCTCTTGCAACATGAAAATATCACACTTAACTAAGTCCATCTGGGACTTAATTAAGCGCCTTTTGTTAGGGGCATTTAAGCCCCTAACATTCCAAGATATAATTCTCATTGCTCTCAAGGGGAGACCGAGGCTCCCCTCTTTCCTTTAGATGGAGAAGACTTTCCTTCTCCAAAACTACTTTGAAGATTACGCTTCATAGCCCCCGACCTAGTCATAGGAGGATTGATAATAGATCTCTTACTCCTCTTGCCCTTAGGAGTACCACTTCCTTTCATAGTGTCACCAAGAGAAACTGAAAGCTTCCCTTTCCCAACACCAGGAGAAAGAGATAAAGTTTGCTGAATCCTAGCATCGATTTCCAATTGAGTCTTTTGATTCTTTGGAGGCCTACCCCTACCAGGAGAAACCACAGATGAACCCCTAATTAGAGTAGTTTGAACAACTGGTAAACTCTTACTTGACTTAGGAGAAGTC
Organism: Cryptomeria japonica; assembly: GCF_030272615.1. Lineage (NCBI taxonomy): Eukaryota > Viridiplantae > Streptophyta > Pinopsida > Cupressales > Cupressaceae > Cryptomeria > Cryptomeria japonica. The sequence goes on from NC_081408.1 coordinate 727,226,074, forward strand.
ATGGCTAAATTATCTATGATGCCCACTTCTTATGAGGCCAAAATCTCAAAAGGGTTAGCAGATGCAGAAATAGGAAGGGTCGATTTAATTCCCCCTAAGTCATTCTCAATGGAACAAATAACCCTATTCATAATGTCCTCATCCATCTGATGCTCATGATCTTTAAAAAGATCATTTACTTGGTGAACCAGATTTTCATCTAGCACAATAACTGGAATATCCCCCAACTTAATATTATTTCCTAAGGTGGCGTTATTATCCACATCCACATCAACATGCTGTGAAGAATTAGACACCAATTCTTTGACCTGTTGAGCAAGGATAGCATCATCAGGAAACCCTAGAGAAGAAACCCCGACATTAGACTCTAAAACAATCCCATCATTCTTCGCAAAAAACTTACCAATCCCTTGACAACTTTCTAAGTATTATTTTGACTTCACAGGACATACAGGATTCCCACCACCATCATTTAGTGACTTATCCAAGGAATTCAAGGTAGTGAGATTTGGAAGCAGATCATCCACATTGTTGTCCCCCGAAAACATAATATTCTGGTGAGCTACTGTCTTATCTTTACTTGTAAAAAACCCTACAGACTCTGGATCATGAGACACAACATAAACCTCTCACTTCCCAACATCCCTCATAGCCTGGTTAACCTCAAAAGTAGCGGGAGGTTTCCTAGTGGAACCATTAACTAATAGTTTATCCAGAAATGGATTATCGTTACTACCCAAGCAATGTTTTGCCTTATCCAGAACAGAGGATTTTGAAAAATCCATAAGCAAAGGAGCATCCAATTGCAAGGAATTTTTAGCAAAGTCTTTCTCCAACTTATTAATTGGTTGTTTCCAGATACCCTCATCAGATTTAATGATACAAGTTCGAGGGAAAACATTTTTAGGGTTGGTCAAGACACAAATTTTTACGAAAACCTCCCCCTCCACCAAATCAAATCTTGATGATAAGAAATAACCACAAGTATTACCAATTTGTTCCAAAACCTCTGGGTCCATAAATTCAAACAGAAATTTGGGCAAGCCTAACTAGAAAGGAACTAATTTAAAGCTTGACCAAGCAGGGACATAAAATGGTTTCCAAGCCGAAACAAACACTAAATTTTTACCAAACCAGTAATGTGAAGATTTTAAAACTTCATTCCTAACAGAAGAAGAGTTGAAAACAATAATAAATGCATTTGCAAAGAGTAATTGAAAATAATGCATATCAGACCACTTTTTCTGCAATTTATGATGAAATTTAGATAAACTAGTTGCATCCCCCCATATTTCCCTAGAAATAGCATGTGTATGCAAACAATGAGCTTTCAAATCCACAATAGAATCAAGTAAATCAATGCATGGAATAGGAACCCATACCTGTGAAGACCCACCTCCTAAGTCAGAGCCGGTTTGATTTTCACTTACCTTATTGTCTTTTCCTGATGTTGAAGATTCCCTTACCTTATCCCCCCTTTGATGTGATGAAGATAACTCAAGCGGGTTATTGTTAGATTGTTTGTCTATCATCTTGTCACCAGTGTTCAGCCGAGAAGCCCTAATTGCCTCATTTACAGATGAAAACTTCACAACTTTCGTATAGGAGGGTTTTCCTCCCAGCTCTATAGATCATTTACCTAGAAGCCCCTTTAAATGACTTGGGATAAACTTTTGCCATTAACCCTAACCAAAATTCCTACCATCCAAAAATCGTTGATGCCCTTCACCAGATTTGTCCATACTCCACCAATTTCTACTGCTTGGACCTCTGAAAAAACCCCAAAAATACTTAAGACCGGTCTGAAATTTTGTAAGTCTTCCTTCAACCAATTTTGCGTTGCCATGTCTACCCATTTGCCCTTTGTGAAGACCAACTTTGGGACATGCAGCTGATCTTCCCAGCCCACATCAACCCACACACCAATAACCCTAGATTCGTCCATGCAGAGAACTTTTAAAATCTGAAAGATCTAGATTGCGCAAAACCAGATTTACCGCACCTTTTGCTTTGAATCTTTAAATGATCATTTTGTAACTTTGTGCAAAGCCATTAGCTTCTTCCTACGCAGACCCCATGCTGATATATCTTGGCTGATATATTTTGTTAACACTTCTGATTAAACTGCTCTTTGATCTTACAGGCAGAAGAGTAGAACTTGAAGAAAACCAAAATGTGGGTATGCTGCTCTTTCAGAAAAAAAACTCGGACAGTTTAATCAACATAGGTGGATGAATACATACCAGGAAACTATTGTCCTGAAATGAAATGAGTGCAAGCCTCTTTGTTTTCAGAATATTAAAAGGAAAACATGCGCAAAAGAATTTCTATTTTTGAAAATTTTATATGTAGTATGTTCCATAAATAAAAATTTGTATAAACCCTCATTTTTCCATGTATCACCCTACTGGAGGAAACTTTAAAGCACTAAATTTGCCTTCAACAATTCAATTATCATCAGTTTTTATTTGATGCAATTTTTGCTGCAAATACCACATGCCCGCAAAAAAGGAAAATTCAATCAGTAGAAATGGGAATAAAATATTTTCCTGAAGCAAATTCGCCACTTTTGAGTGTCCTCGACCAAGATTCTGCGCTAGGGTTTCTCAAAATGTTAGTGGTAAAGTCCATTCCTAAACTTTTTATTGTCTTGTTAAATTTGCAAATCAAATTTACAAAATTAAGTGGTTAATTGTCAAAACCCTAATTTTCAAACATCAACTTGAACTTGTGCAAAAATTGGATTTACATTTAATTTTCAGATTTGTGATTGTTTTCAAACTTGTTTTCTTGCCTAAAAATCAAATTTTCAATTTCCCTCCTTTTCTCAAAATTCAAAATTTCAAAATTCAGTCGTTAGGTCCTAAAACCCTAATTTTCAAATTTAATTGGATTTTGTGCAAATTTCAATCAATTTCAATCAATTTCAGCTTTTTAAATATTATTCAATGTGGCCCTATGCATTAGGTTTGACTTTTTTCAAAATTGCACTTCAATTTCCTATATTTTTCAAATCCCTAATAGGGTCCTATTTTGACATTCAAACCTTAATTTCACCTATCTAGAGATCATAAAATCATTCAATTTTTTGGGGTTAGCTCTCAAATCATCATAGCTTTCATCCTTGGAAATTTCCAAAAAAAGTTGGGAGGATTGTGTGCAACTTCAACACAATCCCTGGTTTTTTTCCCAAAATTTCAGGAGACTATTATGACTGTATTTAATTGCTTAAATCTAGAAAAGTGGCTGATTCTGCCGAATTTTGATCCCTCTAAAATAAAAAACACTTCCCAATTTCAACATTACAACTTTCAAGGAAACATTTAAAATTAAGTGGTTAATTATAATCTGCCCTAATTTTAAGATCTTAATTTTGTCAATTTTAAATTTGAAATTAAGTGGTATCCCATTGGCCCTAATTTTAAATTTCAATCTCTTTTTAATTAATTATATATCTTTCTTGGAGATTGCATCATTTCTTCTTTCCACAAAGTTTAAATTGTATAATCATCATTTTCTTGAATTTTGCATTATTCAATTTTGTAAACTTTGTTCCCAAAATTCAAAATTTAAATTTTCCCTCCAGTGCATGAGTTTTACAACTATTAGTCCTACCTACACTATCCCCGTCAGATGAAGCATTAGAATTAAGGTTTCCCAAGGTGACTTCTAAAATGAGGATATTGCTAATTCTTCCCATCCAAATGATATCTCTATTTACTCAATTGATGATTCCCATGATGAAGAAGAAGCTTTGACTAGATTTTCCATATATCAACTTTCAAAATTGGACAATCAATTTGACAACTTCCAACAAAGGATGTCCCAAGAATATCCTAATAGTGAAGCTCTTCCATTAATTGAAGGTCTAAAATGCATGATTCAAAGTGATAAGAAAGGAATTGATATATTGCATGGAATTGCTCACATTGTTGATTCTAATGTTATGCCTATGAAGAGTTGTGCTGAGAACTTAGGTTATTCACAATCTTCTACACAAATCAATCATTCTATTCATTTGATTACTTCTATGGCTAGCATTCCTATTTTCACTTCAAACATCATGGCTACTTCAACTCAAAATGTCATACCTACAACCATTAGTCATGGGGGAGATCCCTCTTCTTCATTTAATCCTCCATCTTTATCTATACCTGTAATGAGTATTCCTATTGTCTCTCAACCAATCAATGTGACACAAGGGGGAAATTCATTCAATAATGTTACTCCTCCATTTAGTGTCTCGTTTCCTACTCAATCATCACCTATGCCTACTTACCATAGTGTCCCACCCCCTTATTCTCAATCAATGTCTTCTTTCCATAGCATCACACCACCTTCTCAATCAAACATGTCTAACATAAATTCTTCAACTGAAGCAACCATTAATAACCTTGCTCAAACTGTGTCTTCATTGCAACAACAAATTGCTTCTATGAGTCAATCCAAGTTTAGTGTGCCCACATTTGATGTTGTGAGCCCACTTTCTCTTTATATTGGTAGAGTTGTCCCTCTTAAACATGTTGAGGTCCCTCAATTGGAACTCTATAATGGAAAAGGTGATCCTTTAACACATGTCCAAACATTCCAAACTTTGTGTAGTGACATTTCTTATGATCAAAGATTGCTTGCTAGATTGTTGACTAGAACATTAAGAGATAAGGCTTTACAATGGTATTGATATTTGTCTTCTTGTTCTATTAATTCTTTTCAATAATTAGCAAATTCTTTTATTCAGCAATTTCAAAACAACATAGTTCCTAAAATAACTTTGATTGATTTAATGCATTGTAAACAAGATTTTAAAGAAAAAGTAACCGATTTCATTAGTAGGTACAAGCATTTGTATTCTCCAATTTCTTTTCCAATGCTTGATAATGATGTTCAAAGAATTTTCATTTCTAATTTGCAAAAAGACATTAGGGAAAAACTTCACTTTTCTGAGTTTACTTCATTTCCACAATTATGCGCAACACTTCACAATTATCAACTAACTATTAGTCAAATGGAGCAATCTACTCCTATGGCTATGAGCGATAAGGGTGAGAGTGCTCAAAAACCATTTTTGAAGTTCAAACCAAACAAAGGCTTCATCAAATTCAAGAATGCTACAACAGGTGTGCCTCCTATTTCTAAATTTTTCAAAAGAGAAATAATTTACTCGTTTGAATAAATCTTTGTATAGCTTCATGTCTCAGTTGTTACAAAGAAATGTTATCAAACTTCCTCCAATAAAACCAATTGATCCTTCTAAGGCAACTTCACCTCACTTTTATAATAATTATTTTTGTCAATTTCATCATCAACTTGGTCATGATACTGAAAAATATTTTGCATTAAAATGTAAAAATTCAAGACTTGATTGATAATAATACTATATGTGTGGTAGGTGTGAATGATAAGGGAAACAAATCAGGAGCTCCTCCTAATCAAAATCTTAATTTTTTACTAATCCTTTACCTTCTCATACCTCTAACGTGATTGAGACTGAACATACCTCTTTCTCTACCTTTGATGTCACTTTCATAGCTCCAAATGTGGTTAATATGGTAGAGAAACAAGAAACACCTAAGGACCCATGTATCACATTTGACCCTAGTGAGACTATTAGAGCACTTGATGGCCCTTTATTCATAGTTGTGAAGATTCAAGGAAAACCTTGTTGTGGTGATCTTATTGATCCCTCTTGCATGGTTAATGTCATCACTAAAGAATATCTTTATACTTTACATTTGCATCAACCAATATATGATGTTACTAATGTGGTCGTTAAGTTATTTGATGGATTTTCTTGTCCTACTATTGGTTCTATCACACTTCCTATTGAGGTTCATACTAAATCTATAGATGCCAACATTTTTATCATTTCTTCATCTAAACAATTCCATGTGAAGTTAGGCTATCCTTGGCTATCTTCCATGAAGGCTATTTCTTCTCCAACTCATGTGTTTGAAATTTCCCCACAATGGAGAAATCATAATTGTTAATCATAGCTTATTTCAACCAACTAAAAGAAGCCCAGGTGTTCCTATTGATTACTTTTGGCCTCAACAATTTGGATCTCTTCCACCAATAAGTGATGCTATCTTTCAATCTTATAAAAAATGGAAGAAAGATATGATCTTATCCTTAAGCCAACCTAGAACTCCAAAACTGATATTCCTATCATTCTTGAAGATGAAATTATTCCCCTAACGAATAAAACTAATCTTCCTCCTAAGGAAGATGTCCAACCTATCCCTATGGATGAGACTATGCCCTCTCCTAAGAAGAACAATAATATTCCTCCTAAGGTTAGACCTATACCTCCTCCTCATGATGGACCCGGTCTCCTTCCTACACCAAACATTCCTCCTTTATCTAGTGCAATTCCATCTCCTTCCTCTTATAGAGAGAAGAGACCTACCTCTCCTCTTGTCCAACCTAAAAGACCTCAACCTAACCATCCAATTACCAAAGATGAGAACATTCCTCCTTTAAAAAATGTACCTCATTCTTCTCAACCTTTTGCTAAGACTTGATAGAATCATTGTGGGAGAGAACGTCAAGGAAAACATCGTGCTAGAGCTCACGAAGTTGTTTCTCAAACTATTCTATCTCCCAAAACACCAATAGTTGACATGATTCCATTTTCTCCTCCGCAAGATGTTGAACCTAAATCTCCAAACAATAAGTTACAAAAAAACATGTGATGGTTTTACTTCTATGCCTCTTAGAGCTCCTCTTTTTATAAATCTTGATGAAGAAATGGGTGAAAATATTATTCATGATGGCAATACAACTCCTAATGCTTCTGATAGTGAATATGAATATGTTGATGTTGACAAACATTTATCTGTAGAATTTTCAAAAGCCTTAATCCTAGCTCCTCAAAATGAACAAAGTGACTTAGCACATGAGCATAGTCCTTGTTTAGATCTTGTGATAGCTCCATCTGCTATGCTCGATGTCACTCCTCTGGCATGTTTCCCACCTTCCCAAAATAGTGATTAGCAAGATTGGGAGGTGGATGTCATTTTGGACTAGCTACATTAGCACCGTGGATCCTCTAGCTCTCTCTCCTTTCTTGTTGTTTTCTGACCATTCTTCTATGTGTATCGCTATTCTTCTATTTGTTATCCCTAGTGATATCTACTTGAGGATGATGGAAAGCATTGAGATATCTTTTGGTCTCTTTCATGTTGACTCAAAAGACACATTTTCTTCCAAGGTGGTTTCCTTTCTTTGGGGAATGAGGACTATTCTATGCATATAACATACTGACCCCAAGGAAAGCAAATCCACCTTGTGTTGTGTGTTTTGTGTTCATTATCCTTGGATTTATTCCTCAATTGGGGGATAAATCCTTGCAATAACATTCTCCCTCTCTTTCTCTCTATTAGGTGTATCCTACCTTAAATAAATTTCTCTTGATAAGGCATGCACGATCACTTTAATTGTGGGGGCATACACTCTGCTCATATTTTCCTTCTTGATACTTAAAGTTGCTTAGTGAACTTGGCTTTACTTTGTAATTTTTGGTATCCTTTCTTTTCATGACTCATAGTGAGGGGAAATTCACCATTTTCATTCATGATTCTCCTTCCTAATCTTCCCAAAGTTGTAAGATCCTTAGTTCACTGGGGGCTTGGTGTATCTTGCCTCCTTGATGTGGTGAAAGTCTTTCAGTCTTGTCTCCTTGTACTTTATTGATAGTATTGGTGTATGCTTATACTCTCGCTAAAGTGGGGGCTAAATGTAGCATCATAAAATTATGACCCTTGCAATTTTTGACCACATTTGGGTCTTTGCATTAGCGAACAAATCCTTAAGTCTGATCGAAGACCCAAGACATGCTCAAAATATCAACAACCTACATTTTCTATCATGTTGCACTGCCTATTGTCACTGCCTATCCTAAATTAGGGCAGGACAGGGGCGTGGAACCCCTGTCCCCCCTAGGATAGGGGCATGGCACCCCTATCCTCCTATGAAAAGGGCATGGTGCCCTTGTCCTAGCCCTATTTTGGCCCCCCTTTGGTCCTATCTTGCATTGGGCTTGTCAATGGTTGAGCAAGAAAAGTTTTCTTATGTTGACCTAAGATAGAAAATTATCTAAACACCCCTAATTGGCAAGTATATAAGAAACACTTTCCCTCCTATTTGCATAACAAAAATCAATGATAAGCAAAGTGACGATAGCAACAACAAGTTGATCATAAAGAAAAAACCAAGTGCAAGCATTCAAGCATTCATTCAAGCATTGAGCATTTCAAGTCTCCTTTCAAGGTTAGGTGTTGTATCCAAGTCAAGGATTCCACCATTGAAGAGGAGATCTCTATCAACACTCAAGACATCCTATTTCACATATGCTTTCAAGAAAATTCATCCACATTTCAATTGCATCCCCTTTTTGAGGTGGATTTTACTTCAGACATTTCCTTTCATTTACTTGCAACATTTTTTAATCACTTTGTTAAATCCAAAATGGGGTTTGACCTGTGTTGGCATTTGCATGAAGATTGCATTAATGAACTATTATGTTGTCATTCATGTCAATTATAACCGGTAATGATGTTGTAATGATTTTATTTTACAACCAATAGGTGAGCTAGTGAAGGAAACCGATATTACTTGAGAAGAAGTGAGATCAACCAGTAACCCTACTTGTTGATGTGCTAAACCCTAACCAATGGAGCTTGGTGAATCAATTGTATTTGTTTATGATCAAATGATGAATGGTAATGATTATGCCACGTATGCATGTTGTATGTGAAGAGCTTCAAATGGTTTTTGGCAAGTAGAGATAACGGTTTTATCTTGGGAATGAGCAAGTACATTGCATGAAGTGCAAACTGCGTGATGAGTTATAGGGATCAATGAAGCGGTGATCAAGGAGCGGTTGAGGTTGTCTTGAATGATGTGAAATTATTACTATGTAATCCAACGGTCATACTTGAACCGATTTGTTTGTAATATCTATGAGATCTTAGGTTTGTGTTGTGTTACCGACCTATTGTTTTTCTTATAAGGTCAATGATTTGTTTTGTTATAGTGTTGGCAATTTTAGTTGAATGTAAGAGTGATTGGTCGTCTAACCAAGAGATGTATCTAGAGTATGTGTAAAGGTAGATATAAGCATGTAAAGGATCTGATCAAGAAGAGTAATGCTATTCACCAGATAAGCAAACCCCTTGTTGTTCTCCATTTTGAAAACTTATGTTTCTTCTCTTTAAAAGTGAAAACTACTGCCTCTGTGCTGCAATGGAAGAGAATAAAAAAAGTTTGAAATAAAGAAAACAATATGAGGTTCCAAATTTAGGAAACCTCCTACACTTTAAGATTATAAAAGCTTGGGCAGGTGAACCCTTTTAAATACTATTTTCTTACGAAAAATAGAAAAAGATTTAAGAAAACCAGTGTAAATTCATGCAAATTTTCCTTACTAACCGGTACAACTAAACCTAAATGGAAATTTGATTTTACTTTTGAAAAGGATCACAAAACTGCACCCAAAAGATCAACAGGTAAAACAGTGCCTTATCATGGGCAATATAGTCATCTACAATAGATTGCAACCTGACAAAAGAAACTGTTGGTATTATGGATGTGTTGCATTGGTTTTGTCATTGATGTCAACACTTGTCAGCACTTTTCCACACTTATCAACACTGGAGATCTTTGGTTATGTTCACCAGCATTATCAATGACTTATGCATAGTCATTGGTATTTGGTTCACCGACAGGTTATATTGTTCACCGACACAGAGGATGATCTATTATCCTCTAGAGATCACTTGGTTATATTGAAGACATGGTTTGGACACTTGGTTTTTGTGATTCAGTTATTGGTCTAATCAAGTTTGCATATTTGTTGTTACCGACAAATTGGTCTAGGTTATGGATCGGCAAGCATTATCTATTCCAGATCAACATGGCACATTATGGAGATGTTTTATTGATTGGTTATTATTGTAAATGCATTAAGTTGACATGATGTATCGCATATTGATTCATTTGTAATTGATTTAATTGTAATATTCTTAGTGAGCTGACCTACACATTTGGTCTTAGGTTTTGGTATATATGTAAGATCTCATATGTGAGATTAACATGGTAGTGTGGAAGAGGATTGTAATAAGGTATATGTGAATATAAGAAGAGCTATACATGCAGACATCATTTGAAGATTCAAGGAAGGTATGAAAGAGAAAATCAGAGCTTAACCAGTACTCAATTCAGCATATGAAGATGCTATTTTGAGTAGTACATTATCATTAGATCTAACCATCCAATTGTAGTCAGTATGAATCTCATTTTGTGTATTCATTGGCTAGTGAGTGAATATTGTGGGTCACAAATCCCACAGATGTTTTTCCCACACCGGGTTTTCTCATTAAAAATCTCATCTTATGGGGTGTTTTCTATGTTGTCTTTATTGTTCCTGTTTGTTGCATTAATTCTTATTTATTGGTACACTATTTTGAGATGCAAAATTATTAATAAGGTTAAATATTCTGTCAACCGGTTAGATACTGATTCACCCCCCTTCTCAGTATCTTTGGGACTATCATCAATCCTAAGCAACTGAGAGGGGGGGGGGTGAATCAGTTGTCTATTATTTACAACCCAAATATAACTTAATCAAACTTGATGCATAATACTGGTAAACCAAACCTAATGCCAGTTAATAGTTTAACAGTTAATAACAGTACCAATAAACTTTAATGAATGAAACGGAAAGACAAATAACATCCACAACACATAACACAGATATTTGTACGTGGAAACCCTATAAGGGGAAAAACCACAGTGGGAAACCTTACCCACAATCAGATGATACTATTGTAGATAGTATGTGTGTACAAATGAGGTCTACACATGCAAAAAGGCCAACTACCTAGAGCTCACTGCTCAATCACAAAATGAGAGTCACACTGACTACAATTGGATGGTTAGATCCAATGATAATGTACTGCTCAAAATAGCATCTTCATATGCTAGATTCAGTATCGGTTAAGCTCTGATTATCTAATTCATAACTTCCTTGAATCTTCAAATGATGTATGTGTGTATAGCTCTTCTTATATTCGCATACCTTATTACAATCCTCTTCCACACTACCATGTTAATCTCACAAATGAGATCTTACATATATACCAAAACCTAAGACCAAATGTGTAGGTCGGCTCACTAAGAATATTACAATTAAATCAATTACAAATGAATCAATATGTGATACATCATGTTGTCTTAATGCCTTTACAATAATAACCAATCAATAAAACATCTCCATAACGTGTCATGCTAATCTGGAATAGATAATGCTTGTTGGTCCATAACCTAGACCAATTTGTCGCTAACAACAAATATGCAAATGAGATTAACATGGTAGTGTGGAAGAGGATTGTAATAAGGTATATGTGAATATAAGTAGAGCTACACATGCAGACATCATTTGAAGATTCAAGGAAGGCATGAAGGAGATAATCAGAGCTTAACCAGTACTGAATCCAGCATATGAAGATGCTATTTTGAGCAGTACATTATCATTGGATCTAACCATCAAATTGTAGTCAGTGTGACTCTCATTTTTTGATTGAGCAGTGAGCTCTAGGTAGTTGGCCTTTCTGCATGTGTAGACCCCATTTGTACACACATACTGTTAGGCTTTCAAGTAGATCCAAAGAAAATATGAACTAACAATTATATGCATATTTAAATACAAAAGATAAAGAAATAAAACAGGACACTGATAACACAGAGATTTAATGTGGTTCACCCAGAATGGGTTACGTCCACCATACATAGTCATCCAATCTTTCTTATTATCCAGCAAAAATAGTACATCAACCTTACAATGCCTTAAGCATCCCAACCACTTATAACATGCATTTTTAGGGCAACAAACAAAGTCGACCTTTTTAGGGTTTTATTACAATATCGGTTTTCATCAACAAAAAATGGCAAAAAAATTTTTTGTGGGGGCTCCCGCCCCTGAACCCCTGCCCGGGGCTCAGCCCGGCCCTGGACCCCAACGAGGATACGTGCTAAGTGTACAGTACTTTGCTGATCAATTGCCACATTTTAACAATCTCCCACTTGGAGACTAATCAGGCTCCACACCGAACAATCTCCCACTTAGAGACTGATACTACACGACACCACTATACATGCAACATCCGCTGGATAAAACACTAGGACTCGACTAGTATAAATTCCACAATTATCAATCAAGAAGACCAACAAAAACTAATGAAGAAATCAGCTTCTCCTGTGGAACTTCCTTCATGAGCATATCGGTAGGATTCTCACTTGTGTGAATCTTCTCAAGTCATAACTGACCCTCCTCCAAAACAGTCTGGATGAAGTGGTACCTGAGTTGAATGTGCTTTGTCCTTGAATGAAAAATAGAGTTCTTCGCAAGATGAATGACACTCTAGCTATCAGTATACAATGGGCTATCCTCTTGTGTCTGACCCAATTCCTCCAGGAAATATTACAACCAAATCATCTCCTTGCTGGCTTTTGTAGTAGCAACATACTTAGCTTTAGTGGTTGAAAGTGCAACAACCTTTTGCAACCTAGAAATCCAACTGACTGTAGTTCCCCCTATAGTAAAAACATACCCTATAGTACTCCTCTGTGAATCAATATCACCCGCCAAATCAGAGTCAACAAATCCACTTAGAGTAGCATTAGATCCTTTGAAACATAATGCCTTCGTAGTAGTTCCTTTCAAATATCGAAGAATCTATTTCAAAGCATTCCAATGTTCCATACCTGGATTACTCATAAACCTGCTCACAACTCCCACTGCATGTGCAATATTTGGCCTTGTGCATACCATTGCATACATCAGATTGCCAATAGTTGATGAATACGGGATGTTAGAAATTTTATTAACCTCTTCCTGTGCCTTTGGGCACATCTCCTTAGTCAATTTGAAATGACTAGCCAAAGGTGTACTGACTGCTTTTGCATCCTGCATGTTAAATCTTTTCAACACCTTCTTTATATACTCACTTTGGGACAAATTCAAGGTTCTATTTTTCCTGTCCCGTGTAATCCTCATACCGAGAATTTGCTTAGCTACACCCAAATCCTTCATAGCAAATGGCCCGGCTAATTTCTATTTAAGATCATTTATATGTTTTATGTTAGACCCATCAACAAGCATGCCATCAACTTAGAGCAACAAGATAATATAACTGCCATTATCACATCTCTTAAAATCTACACAATGATCAGAATGACATCTATGATAACCGTGTTCAGCCATGAAACTATCAAATTTTAAATACCATTGTTAGGGTGCTTGTTTTAAGCCCTACAGACTTTTCTTCAACCTGCACACCAAGTTCTCCTTACCTTTGACCTCATATCCCTGTGGTTGCAACATGTAAATTTCCTCCTCCAAATCTCCATGGAGAAAATCTATTTTCACATCTAATTGTTCAAGATGTAAATCATCTATAGTCACAAGATTAAGTATAGTTCTAATTGAAGTCATTTTTACAACTGGAGAAAAATATTTCATCATAATCTATACCCTTTTTCTATGCAAAACCTTTTACCACAAGTCTGGCCTTATATCTTTTCTGACCTCCTTCCTCCTCCTTCAGCCGATAAACCCATTTGTTAGGCAAGGCTCTTTTTTCTGAAGGTAAAGGGACTAAGTCCCAAGTCTTATTTTTCATCAAGGAGTCCATCTCCTCTTTCATGCCTAGCTCCCACTGTTGTTTGGCATCCACCTGCATTGCTTCTTCATATTCTTCTGGTTCAACAAAATTCATTAATAAAATAGAATACAAAGAAGGAGAAAATCCTTCAGGGGGTCTACTTGTCCTCTTAGAACGTCTAACACTTGCAGGAGTTTGTGGGACAATCTGTTGTTCCTAAGCATCAGGTACCTGTGGCATTTCATTTTCAGTTATCTCATCCAACACCACATATTCTTGTTTGTTCTGGTCATGCTTCTTTTCCTGCATCTATTCTTTATACATAACCTTCTCATTGAATATAACATCTCTACTTCTAATTATTTTCTTATTTTCAAAATCCCATAACCGATAGCCATATTCATCTATCCCATATCCAATGAAGGTACATTTCTGAGATTTAGCATCAAGCTTGGTTTTGTTTTCTTTATCAACATGGACAAAAGCTTCGCAACCAAAAATTTTTAGAAAAGAATAATTTACCTTTTTACTAGTCCATGCCTCCTCTGGAATACCACCATCCAAAGGGGTTGAAGGTCCTCTATTTATCAAATAGACAGAAATATGTACAACATCTGCCCAAAAATGTAAGGGCAATCCAGCATGCAATCTCATTCTCCTCGTGCATTCCATGAATGTCCTATTCATTCTCTCTGACACACCATTTTCCTGTGGAGTTCTTGGAACTATCTTCTGCTTTCAAATCCCATTTAAGGAGCAGTAATCTTCAAATGCTTTGCTGCAATACTCACCTCCATTATCCGATCTGAGACACTTCAACTTTTTCCCTATCTCGTTCTCAACCAAAGCTTTCCATTTCTTAAAAGTTTCAAAAACATCTGATTTTTGTTTTAGGAAATATACCCATGTTTTTCTGGTTGAGTCATCAATAAAAATAACATAATAACAAGAGCCACCAAGAGATGATACCTAAGCTGGTCCCCATACATCTGAATGTACAAGCTCTAACTTCTCACTCTTCTTCTCTTTCCCAACCTTGAGAAATCTGACTCTTTTCTGTTTACCATAAACACAGGTCTCACAGAACTCTAAATCAATCTTCTTTATTCATGGCAATAGATTTTTGGAGTGAAGGATTTTCATCCCTTTCTCACTCATGTGCCCAAGCCTATGGTGCGACATTATCGAATCTGTTCTTGCAACATTTATTGTTGTTGTCCCTACAGTAACGTTATCTGTAGGAGCTAAGGTAGAGTAAGTGTTATCAGTACATAGATATAATGTGCCTACCTTCGCACCTTTAGCTACTACTAATGATCATTTAGTGACTTTCCATATACTATCTAAGAAGGTAACTATGCAGCCTTCACTACCTAGCTGCCCTGTAGAAATTAAATTTATTCTTAAATTAGGAACATGTCTTACCTCCTGCAGAAACCAGTCATTACCATTCTGCAACTTGATATTTATCTTTCTTTTTCCAATAATTTGATAGGGCTCATCATCACCCAAATATACCTATCCAAAATCACCTTGAACATAATCTAGAAAATATTTTCTATGGGGTGTAGCATGAAATGAAGCCCCAAAATCTATTACCCAGGAATCATTAACATTATCCAAACATAAGATTAAAGCATCTTGTAAAGTATTACTTGCAATATTAGCTTCCTTACTGTCATTTTCATTTTTGTCTCCTTCTTTGTTTTTTCGAGACCAACAGTCTTTCTTTAGATGACCAGGCTTTCCGCAATACCAGCAATCTTTCTTCCCTCTAGATTGAGAGCGTCCTTTCTTTGACTTCCCTCGTGACTTCTCATTCCTAGGGCCTTTTCCTCTTTCCTTTGATCTTCCTTTGTTCTCCACATTCAAAACACTACCCGATGATGTTGAAGTCTCACCTGTGCTTTTCCTTCGCATTTCCTTGTTTAAGATAACACCAACAATATCATCAAATACCAAAGCATTTTTACTAGAGACAGAGTTACTTACAACCATAACCAAGCTATTCTAGCTTTCTGGCAAAGAACATAAAATCAAGAGAGCCCTAACCTCTTCTGCAAAGGTAATTTTTACCAAAGACAATTGACTGGTAATTGTATTAAATTCATTTAAGTGCTCCACTACAGATCCTCCCTCACTCATTTTCAAATTAAATAAATGGTTCATAAGAAATACCTTATTCGAAGCCAAGGGTTTCTCATACAACTTAGCCAATGTTGCCATCAAATCTACAACCATTTTTGCTTTTGTTATATTGAATGCTACAGATGACGCAAGGCATAATCGAATGGATCCCAGTGCCTTTCTATCTAAAATATCCCACTCTTCATCTGACATTGTGGTCAGTTTCTTTTCCTTTCCTTGCAATGGCTGCCACAAATCCTTTTGATACAAGTAATCCTCCATCTACATTTTCCATAATTGATAATTCTGGGCATTAAACTTTTTGACCTTGAATTTGGAATCCTCCATTGCTCCCACTCAAATCTGAAAGTCCTGCCAATTTACAGAAATCCTCGCTTTGATACCAATTGTTAGGGTTTCAAGCCGATCCGAAGCAAATATGAACTAGCAATTATATGCAGATTTAAATACAAAAGATAAAGAAATAAAATAGGACACAGATAACACAGAGATTTAACATGGTTCACCCAGAATGGGTTACATCCACCATACACAGTCATCCAATCTTTCTTATTATCCAACAAAAATAGTACATCAACCTTACAATGCCTTAAGCATCCCAACTGCTTATAACATGCATTTTTAGGGGAACAAACAAAGTCAGTATTTTTAGGGTTTTATTACAATGTCAGTTTTCATCAACGAAAAATGGCAAAAAAAAAATTCTCGGGGGCTCCTGCCCCTGAACCCCCACTTTTCTTGGGGGTTGCCGCCCTTGAACCCCTGCCCGAGGCCCAGGGCCCGGCCCAGCCCTGGACCCCGGCAAGGATACATGCTAAGTGTATAGTACTTTGTTGATCAGTCGCCACATTTTAACACATACTATTTGTAGTAGTATCATCTGATTGTGGGTAAGGTTTCCCACCGTGGTTTTTCCCCTTATAGGGTTTCCACATACAAATATATGTGTTATGTGTTGTGGATGTTATTTGTCTTTCTGTTTCATTTATTAAACTTTACCCATATTGTTTTTAACTGTTAAACTGTTAACCGGCATTAAGTTTGGTTTACCGGTATTATGCATCAAGTTTGATTAAGTTATATTTGGGTTGAAATTAATAGACAACTGATTCAATCCCCCCCCTCTTAGTTTCCTTCAGGTTCTAAAAATTATTGTCAGAGCTAAGTCCTTTTTTTGTAGAAGCTTTACAGCTTGAGGAGATTCTATGGCAACTAACTATTTCAAGAAGGACAGTCTGAAACTTGATGGAACTAACTATGGTATATGGAAGATCAGAATGGAGACACATCTAAATTGCATTGGAAGAGACATATGGGATGTTACAAAGAATGGCTATGTTGGTCCTACACAGAGTCAACTTAATCCACCACACTTGGCTAAAGATCAAGAGAATGATTGCAAAGCAAGAGAAGCACTTTTGAGCATATTGTCAGATCAGCAAATCATGGGATAATCGGACCAATCTGTTGGTATCTTGGTATGGTTTTGTCATTGATGTCAACACCTACTAAAACTCTAGCACTTTGGAGATCCAACAACATTCACCGGCAAGCAAGTGACTTTTGCACAGTCACCGGTATATGGCACACCAGTAGGATATAATGATCACCGACACTTGGAATGGCACGGAAAACACTTGGTAATGTCGAAGACATTGTTTGGACATCTTGTCTTGGAGAATTGGTTATTGGTATATTCACATTTGCATATTTGTTATTATCGGCAAATAGGTCCAGGGTATACACCGGCAGGTTTATCTTTTCTAGGTCAGCATGGCACACTTTGGAGATTATTAATTATTGTTGTAAATGTATTAAGCCGACATGTTCAATCGGTTATTGCATCAAAGATTGTTTTGTTTGTAAAATGTTTTATTGTAATATCTTGTAGAGATGACCTACTAAAATTGGTCTAAGGTTATGGTATAAATGTAAGATCTTAATTGTAAGATCAAAAATGGAATGCGGAAAGGAATTGTAAGAAGGTATATGCGAGATTAAGCAGAGCTATACATGCAGACATCATTTGAAGGTGAAGCTAGGTTTTTGTGAAGACAATCAGAACTACACTAGTACTGAATCCAGCATATGAAGATGCTATTTTAAGCAGTACATTCTTATTGGATTTAACCATCCAACTGTAGTCAGTGTGACTCCCATTGAGTAGTGAGCTCTAGGTGCTTGGCCTTTTTGCATGTGCAAACCCCATTTGTATACACTTACTATCTGCAGTAGTATCATCTGATTGTGGGTAAGGTTTCCCACTATGGTTTTTACCCTTACATGGTTTCCACTTATAATTTTTGGTGTTATGTGTTGTGGATGACTTTGATCTTTTGTTTCATGCATTAACTCTTACCGGTATTGCTATTAACTGGTAAAACTATCTACCAACATATTAGACTAGTTTACCAGTATAAGGTATTAAAGTTGTTTAAGTTGCATCTGGTATAAATTTATCTGACAACTAATTCACCCCCCCCCCCTCTCAGTTGTCCCTGGGACCTAACAATTGATATCAAAGCTAAGTCCTCTTTTTGTAGAAGTTTAACAGCTTGAGGAGATCCAATGTATAGAAACTATTTCAGGAAGGACAGTCCTAAACTTGATGGAGCCAACTATGGGATATAGAAGATCAGGATGGAAACACATCTAAACTATATTGGAAAAGATATCTGGGAGGTTACAAAGAATGGATATACTGCTCCTACTACTAGTCAGCCTAATCCACCAAATCTGGCTAAAGATGAAGAAAATGATTGCAAGGCAAGAGAAGCACTTTTGAGCGCATTATCAGATCAACAAATCATGGGACTATTAGATAGGTCTACTACTAAAGCTATTTGGGATCATTTGGAAAAACTGAATGAAGGAGATTCCACAGTCAAAATTGCAAAACTTGAAAGCTTCCGGGTCAGGTATGAAAATCTGAAAATGGAAGAAGATGAAAGAATTTTTGCTTTTATGGAAAGAGTAAATGAAATTGTTTTGGGTATTAAATGTTGTGGAGGAACCTTGAGTGAAGATGAAATTATTTCAAAAGTTTTAAGAGGTTTTCCACTGGCATATAAAATGAAAGTTACTACTATAAATGAACTAAGAATAATGCCTAACACATCAATAACTAGGGATATATTGATTGGAAAACTTTTAGCATTTGAAATTAAGGAATTTGTTCCTGTTGCCACTATAAAAACTGATTTAGCTTTTAAAGCATCAACATCATCTACACAATCATTTGACAAGTCTGATTGGAAAGCCTTTTATGCAAGAGAACTTGAAGAAAGCAAGAAAGAAAATGAAGAACTTGAAGCACTATTTGCAAGAAAAATGCCTAAAGGTCCAATTGGAAGTAAGTATGAAGGTAAAGAACCTTTTAAATGTTTCAACTATAATAAGATTGGTCATATGGCCTCAAGATGCCCTGATAGACATGCTAGGTTAAGAGAAGAAGCTAGAAGGACATACAAGCCTAACCCTGAATATCAGAGATATAGATTCAAGAAGAATAAGGACAAATCTTGTTATGTTGTTGATGAAGGAGCGACTAATGATTCTGATGAGGATCTGATAGATAATGGATGGGTTTTTGTAGCTATAATAGAAGATCAACTAGCACCTATTGTTCAACTGGTAGAGTAGGCCTTGGCAGCTAAAATTGAAGTAAAAGATGAATGGATCATTGATTCAGGACGCTCACATCATATGACTAGTGATAAGAGTAAATTCCTAACTTTTCAAGAGTATAATGGAGGTCTAGTAAGATTTGGAGATAATAAAGCTTGTTCAATCATAAGGGCTCAATACCTCTGGATGGTAAACATAATACTGACAATGTTTACTATGTTTACTCTGTAGAAGGTTTAAAGAATAATCTTTTGAGTGTTGGTCAATTGGTTGAAAAAGGATTTTAGTTACAATTCAAAAATGGTAAATGCAAAATTATGAACAAAACTAGTTTGGAAATTGCAACCAATAATCAAACTAGAGGTAACATCTTTCATCTGAATGATAATGAAAAAACATGTTTGATTGCACACATTGATGAAAGTTGGCTATGGCATAAGAGACTTTGTCATGTAAATTTTGATTGCATGGTGAAAATCAGTACTACTAAGGCAGTTAGAGACTTACTTAAGATTGTTAAAACTCACAATACAGTATGTAAGGAATGTCAATTTGGAAAACAAGTTAGAGCTTCTTTCAAAAGCATTCCAAAAAAATCTAATAATGCTCTTGACTTAATTCATACTGATTTATGTGGTCCAGCTAGAACTAAAAGCTTACAAGGAGATAGATATTTTATGCTAATCATTGATGACTATTCTAGAATGTGTTGGGTTACTTTTATTAGAGAAAAATCAGAAGCAGTTGGAAAGTTCAAACTATTCAAAGCTATGGTAGAAAATGAAACCAAAAAGAAAATCAAATGTCTAAGATCAGATCAAGGAGGAGAATTTACATCTAAGGAATTTAATGCATTCTGTGAAGTGAATGGAATCAAAAGACAGCTATCAACACCTCGGACACCACAACAGAATGAAGTTGTTGAAAGGAAAAACATAACTATCTTGGATGCAGTCAGAACTATGTTATCAGAAGCAAATCTACCACATGTGTATTGGAGAGAGGTAGTAAGTACAACGGTCTATACATTCAACAAAGTTCACATCAAAGGTGAAACCGGTAAGACACCTCATGAACTATGGTTTGGTATTACTCCTACTCTTAAATATTTCAGAATATTTGGAAGTAAATGTTATATTAGAAGAGATGAGTATATTGGAAAATTTGATCCTAGAAGTGATGAAGGAATATTTCTTGGTTATTCATCTAAAAGTAAGGCATATAGATGTTTTAACAAAAGATTGCAGAAAATTGTTGAGAGTACAAATGTAAAGATTGATGAACAATTTAGAGAAACTCCAAGGTATACAGACTCTGAACTGGTAACAGAAATACTGACAAATGAATCTGTACAAAATCCACTAGTACAAAATGAAGAACCAGGTACACCGGTATCATTTGAAAAATTCCACTGTGACTGAGGAACACCAACAAACCAAGACACCCTAGTATGTAAGACTGAATCATTTCAAAGTTCGGATAATTGGAAACAAGCATAAAGGAGTTATGACAAGAGGAAGATTGGCAAATGAAGAGGTATGTCTTATTTCTCAAATTGAACCATCATCTATTAATGAGGCATGTGAAGATAAACACTGGATTAAAGCTATGAAAGAAGAATTAGAACAAATTGAGAAGAATAACACTTGGACATTAGATCCTTGACCTAAAGATAAAAATGTGATTGGAACCAAATGGGTATTCAGAAACAAACTTAATGAAGATGGTAAGGTTATCAGAAATAAAGCAAGACTAGTGTGTAAGGGATATTCTCAGAAAGAAGGAATTGATTATAATGAAACCTTTGCACCAGTAGCTAGAATTGAGGTAGTTAGATTATTTTTAGCTTTTGCAGCACACAAGAACTACAAAGTATATCAAATGGATATTAAATGTGCATTTCTGAATGGAGACCTTGAAGAATAAGTTTACATTGAACAACCTGGTGGATTTTCTTTGACAGAAAACAAAGATATGGTTTGCAGGGTAAGGAAAGCCTTGTATGGATTGAAGCAAGCTCCAAGAGCTTGGTATGCAAGGTTAGATAAGTATCTTTTGAAGATTGGTTTTTCTAAAGGTATTGTAGACAACAATTTATATTATAAGGTGACCAATGATGACATCTTGGTTATGTAAGTTTTTGTTGATGATATAATCTTTGGAGGAGAAGATGGATTATGTAAGGACTTTTCTATTGAAATGCAGCAAGAATTTGAAATGTCTATGATTGGAGAAATAAAATTCTTTTTAGGATTGCAGATTTATCAAACTAATAAAGCTATATTCTTGAGTCAATTCAAGTACTTAAAAGAATTACTAAAGAAATTTGGAATGGAAAACTCTAAACCGGTAAGCACACCTATGACTACAAATGACAAATTATCACTAAGAGATGAATCTACACCTGTTAATCTGACTAGGTACAGATCTATGATAGGAGGGTTACTGTATTTAACACAAATCAGACCTGATATTATGAATGCAGTATGTATTGTTTCAAGATTTCAGAGTAATCCTAGAGAAAATCATGAATCAATAGTAAAAAGGATTTTCCGGTACTTACAAGGCACTACAAATCTTGGATTATGGTATCCTAGAGATGAAAATTTTGAATTATTTGCATACATAGATGCAAATTGGGCAGGAGATGTGGATGATAGGAAGAGCACCACAGGTGGAGCCTTTTTCCTTGGAAACAAACTAATTTCTTGGTTAAGCATGAAACAAAGTTCTACATCTTTATCAACTGCTGAATCATAATATATTGCAGCAACAACAAATTGTACATAGGTATTATGGCTCAAACAAATGTTGAAGGACATAAAGGTAAAATGCAAGGAACCTATAACTATCTATTGTGATAATACTGCAACAATTGGTATATCTAAGAACCTGGTATTACACTCTAAAACCAAACATGTTTCTATAAAACTAAATTTTCTAAGGGAAAAAGTTGAAGCAAAAGAAATAAAATTGGTTTATGTGAATACAAAAGAGCAGATTACAAACATTTTTACTAAACCTCTACCTAAGGAAACTTTTGAATATCTCATAGATCAGCTTGGGGTTATACCCTCACCAGTAGAGACTTAGGCAGTTGATGTTTGTCATCAACCGACAGAATTCACAGAGAAATCTTTTATTTCCGGCTTTGATGAGGAAGCTACTTCTCAGGGGGAGTAGTTGGTATATTGAATTGGTTGGTATTTTGTATATGAACTTGGTTTTGTTGTAACTTTGGCATTTGATGTCAAAGGGGGAGTGATATCTATGGAAAAAAACATTATCTTCTGGGAGAGATTGGTATGAAAAACATGTTACTCTCAGGGGGAGAGATTGTCTTATACTCTGGTAATTGTTGGTACTTTGGTATTTGGCATTTCTGTATTGGCACTTTGATGGTTTTTCCATCTTGTGTTGCCATCAATGCCAAAGGGGGAGATTGCTGGTATTTTGGTATGGTTTTGTCATTGATGTCAACACCTACTAAAACTCTAGAATTTTGGAGATCCAGCAACATTCATCGGCAAGCAAGTGACTTTTGCACAGTCACCAGTATATGGCACACCGGCAAGATATAATGATCACCGGCACTTGGAATGGCATGGAAAACACTTGGTAATGTTGAAGACATCATTCAGACATCTTGTCTTGGAGAATTGGTTATTGGTATATTCACATTTGCATATTTTCTATTACCGGCAAACAGGTCCAAGGTATACATTGACAGGTTTATCTTTTCCAGGTCAGCATGGCATGCTTTGGAGATGACTAATTATTGTTGTAAATGCATTAAGCCGACATATTCAATCGGTTATTGCATCAGAGATTGTTTTGTTTGTAAAATGTTTTATTGTAATATCTTGTAGAGCGGACCTACTTAAATTGGTCTTAGGTTATGGTATAAATGTAAGATCTTAATTGTAAGATCAAAAATAGAATGCGAAAAGGAATTGTAAGAAGGTATATGTGAGATTAAGTAGAGCTATACATGCAAACATCATTTGAAGGTGAGGCTAGGTTTTTGTGAAGACAATCAGAACTACACCGGCACTGAATCCAGCATATGAAGATGCTATTTTAAGCAGTACATTCTTATTGGATTTAACCATCCAACTGTAGTCAGTGTGACTCCCATTGAGCAGTGAGCTCTAGGCACTTGGCCTTTCTACATGTGCAGACCCCATTTGTATACACTTACTATCTGCAGTAGTATCATCTAATTGTGGGTAAAATTTCCCACTGTGGTTTTTCCCCTTACAGGGTTTCCATGTATAATTTTGGTGTTATGTGTTGTGGATGACTTTGATTTTTTGTTTCATGCATTAACTCTTATCAGTATTTCTATTAACTGGTTTATCGGTATAAGGTATTAAAGTTGTTTAAGTTGCATTTGGTATAAATTTATCTGATAACTGATTCACCCCCCCTCTCAGTTGTCCCCAAGACCTAACACAATCTACTACTAAAGCTATTTGGGACAAATTGGAGACATTGAATGAAGGTGATACCACTGTCAAAATTGCAAAACTGGAATGCTTCCGGGTCATGTATGAAAATCTGAAAATGGAAGAAGATGAAAGGATTTCTGCTTTTATGGAAAGAGTTACTAAAATTGTTTTGGGTATACAATGTTGTGGAGGATCCTAAAGTGAAGATGAGATTCTTTCTAAAGTTTTAAGAGCATTGCCACCAGCATACAAAATGAAAGTAACTGCTATTAATGAATTAAGAACAATGCCTAATACATCAGTATCTAGAGATACTTTGGTTGGAAAACTTTCAACTTTTGAGCTTGAGGAGTTTGGTCCTGTTGCTACAATTAAGACAAATTTAGCCTTCAAAGCATCATCATCATCTAAGAAATCTGATTGGAAAGAACTTTATGCAAGAGAACTTGAAGACATCAGAAGAGAAAATGAAGAATTGGAAGAGCTTGAAGCAATATTTGCAAGAAAAATGCCTAAAGGTCTAGTTGGAAGTAAGTATGAAGGCAAAACACCATTTAAATGTTTTAATTGCAATAAAATTGGTCATACGACATCTAGGTATCCTGAAAGACATGCAAGATTGAAAGAAGAAGCTAAAAGAACATACAAGCCTAACCCTGAATATTAGAGATACAGATTTAAGAAGAATAGAGACAAATCATGTTGCTATGTTGATGAAGGAGTTACTGATGATTCTGATGAGGAACCGACAAACAATGGATGGGCTTTTGTTGCAATAACAGAAAATCAATTGGCACCTACTATATAGTCGGTAGAGAAGGCCCTGGCAGCTAAAATTGAAGAAAAGGATGAATGGATCATTGATTCTAGATGTTCACATCATATGAATGGTGATAAAAGTAAATTCTTAACCTTTTAAGAATACAATGGAGGTCTAGTAAGATTTGGGGATGATAAAGCTTTTTTGATCAAATGAAAAGGCACTATATCTTTTGATGGTAAGCATAATACTGACAACATTTATTAGGTTGAAGGTTTCAAGCATAATCTTTTGAGTGTTGGTCAATTAGTTGAAAAAGGATTTCAGTTACAATTCAAGAATGGTAAATGCAAAATCATGAATAGAACTGGTATGGAAATTGCAACCGGTAATCAAACTAGAGGTAATATCTTTCATTTGAATAACAATGAGAAAGCATGCTTGATTGCACATATTGATGAAAGTTGGTTATGGCATAAGAGACTTTGTCATGTAAATTTTGATTACATTGTGAAGATCAGTACAACTAAGGCAGTAAGAGATTTACCTAAGATTGTAAAACCTCACAATCCGGTATGTAAGGAATGTCAATTTGGAAAGCAAGTAGAACAAATTTTAAGAGTATTCTAGAAAAATCCAATAATGTTCTTGATTTAATTCATACTGATTTATGTGGTCTAGAAAAAACTAGAAGTTTACAAGGAGATAGATATTTTATGCTAATCATTGATGATTATTCTAGAATGTGTTGGGTTACTTTTCTCAGGGAGAAATCAAAAGCTTTTGGGAAATTAAAACTATTCAAGGCAATGGTAGAGAATGAAACTGGTAAGAAAATTAAATGTTTAAGATCAGATCGAGGAGGTGAATTCACATCTAAGGAATTTAATAAATTCTATGAAGTGAATGGAATCAGAAGACAGTTATCAGCAACTCAGACACCCCAACAGAATGGATTTGTGGAAAGGAAGAACTGAACTATTTTGGATACAGCTAGAAGCATGATATCATAAGCAAACCGACCTCATGTGTATTGGAGAGAAGTGGTGAATACAATGGTTTACACATTTAATAGAGTTCACATCAAAGTTGAAACCGGTAAGACCCCTCATGAACTATGGTTGGGTAATACTCCTACTCTTAAATATTTCAGAATATTTGGAAGAAAATGTTATATTAGGAGACATGATTATATTGGTAAATTTGATCCTAGAAGTGATGAAGGAATATTTCTTGGTTATTCATCTAAGAGCAACACATATAGATGTTTTAATAAAAGATTGCAGAAAATCATTGAGAGTGCAAATGTGAAGATTGATGAACAATTTAAAGGTAATTCAAGGTCCATGGACTCTAAACCGGC
This sequence comes from Cryptomeria japonica, assembly GCF_030272615.1. Taxonomy (NCBI): domain Eukaryota; kingdom Viridiplantae; phylum Streptophyta; class Pinopsida; order Cupressales; family Cupressaceae; genus Cryptomeria; species Cryptomeria japonica. The sequence goes on from NC_081408.1 coordinate 727,252,084, forward strand.
AATTGAGATAATCACAAATGAACCTATATAGAATGCACCGGTATAGAATATAGATCCAGTCACACTGGCATCATCTGAGAATTCCACAGTGACTGAAGAACAACAACAAGTGAATACACCCAAGTATGTAAGATTGAATCACTCTGAAAGTCAGATAATTGGGAATAAGTATCAAGGTGTAATGACTAGAGGAAGACTGGCAAATGAAGAGGTATGTCTAATTTCTCAAATTGAACTAGCATCAGTTAATGAGGCATGTGAAGATAAACATTGGATTAAAGTTATGGAAGATGAATTGGAACAAATTGAAAAGAATAACACATGGACATTGGTTCCCCGACCTAAAAACAAAAATGTAATTGGAACTAAATGGGTATTCAGAAATAAACTTAATGAAGATGGTAAGGTAATCAGAAATAAAGCAAGATTAGTGTGTAAGGGATATTCATAGAAAGAGGGAATTGATTACAATGAAACCTTTGCACCGGTAGCTAGAATTGAGGTAGTCAGACTATTTCTAGCATTTGCAGCACACAAGAACTATAAAGTATATCAAATGGATGTTAAATGTGCATTTTTGAATGGTGAACTTGAAGAGGAAGTTTACATTGAACAACCTGATGGATTTTCTTTGACAAATGATAAAGATATGGTTTGCAGGCTAAGGAAAGCTTTATATGGATTGAAGCAAGCTCCAAGAGCTTGGTATGCTAGATTGGACAAATATCTTTCAAAGTTTGGATACACTAAAGGTAATCTAAGTACTTGAAGGAATTACTATAGAAATTTGGTATGGAAAACTCTAAACTAGTAAGTACTCCTATGACTACAACTGATAAACTATCATTGAAGGATGAATCAACACCTATTAATCTAACAAGATATAAATCTATGATTGGAGGTTTACTGTATTTGATACAAACAAGACCTAATATTATGAATGCAGTATGTATTGTTTCAAGATTTCAGAGTAATCCTACGGAAAATCATGAATCAGCAGTGAAAAGGATTTTTGAGTATCTACAAGGCACAACAAATCTTGGTTTATGTTATCCTAAAGATGAAAATTTTGATTTATGTGCATACACAGATGCAAATTGGGCAGGAGATGTAGATGATAGAAAGAGCACCACTGGTGGAGCATTCTTTCTTGGTAGCAGTTTGATTTCATGGTTGAGCAATAAACAGAGTTGTACATCATTATCAACAACATAATCAGAATATGTTGCAGCAACAACTAATTGTACTCAAGTATTGTGGATTAAGAAAATGTTGAAGGACATAAAGGTAAAATGCAAAGAACCTATAATCAGTTATCTGTAATAATATGGCAGCAATGGATATATCCAAGAATCGAGTATTTCACTCTAAAACTAAACATGTTTCTATCAAATTCAATTTTTTGAAAGAGAATGTTGAAGCAAAAGAAGTGAAATTGGTTTATGTGAATACTAAAGAGCAAATTGCAGATATTATTACTAAGCCTTTGCCTAAGGAAACTTCTGAATATCTCAGAGAGCAGCTTGGGGTAATACCCTCACCGGTAGAGACTTAGATAGTTGGAGCATGGCATTAGATAGATAGGAATTAACTAAGAAATATTTTTCTAGCTTTGATGAAGGAGAGCTACTTCTCAAGGGGAGTAGTTGGTTATAACAATTGGTATTTGTAATTAGTTTTATGAACTAGTTGTATCTGGTTTTTGTATTGCTTTGGCATTTGATGTCAAAGGGGGAGAGATATCTATGGAAAAATATATTATCTTTTGGGGAGAGATTATTCATTGGGGGAGAGATATTATGTATTTTGATTTCTGGTAATTGATCTCTTTGGGAGATTGTTGGTTTTTTGTTTTTGACATTTCTTCTTTGGCACTTAGATGGTTTTTCCATCTTGTGTTGCCATCAACGCCAAAGGGGGAGATTGTTGGTATTATGGATGTGTTGCATTGGTTTTGTCATTGATGTCAATACTTGTCAACACTTGTCAACACTTATCAGCATTGGAGATCTTTGGTTATGTTCACCGACATGTTCAATGACTTATGCATAGTCATTGGTATTTGGTTCACCGGCAAGTTATATTGTTCACCGGCACAAAGGATGATCTTTTATCATCTCGAGATCACTTGGTTATGTCGAAGACATGGTTTGGACACTTGGTTTTAGTGATTTGGTTATTGGTCTAATCGAGTTTGCATATTTGCAGTTACTGACAAATTGGTCTAGGTTATGGACCGACAAGCGTTATCTATTCTAGATCGGCACGATACGTTATGGAGATGTTTTATTGATTGATTATTATTGTAAATGCATTAAGCCGACATGATGTATCGCATATTGATTCATTTGTAATTGATTTAATTGTAATATTTTTAGTGAGTTGACCTACACATTTGGTCTTAGGTTTTGGTATATATGTAAGATCTTGTTTATGAGATTAACATGGTAGTGTGAAAGAGGATTGTAATTGTTTATGGTGAAAAGTGGAAACAACAATATTGAAAGACTAAATGAATTTAGCCACAAAACCCTAGCCTAACAACAACAAAGATCCACCATAACATATGAAGATTACCTAAGACAATGCAAATCAAATGAAATCACAAAGATTATACCATCACATGTCAAATAGGGTTTGGATCTCCATTCTTCCTATCTCCATTGATCTTGCTTGATATATTTTCTCTCAGATTTTATATGTGCACAAGAGCTCAATAAAGAACAGAAATGTGGTTGCAAGTAGGCTTGATCGCATATGCAAGTTTGAAAGTGTAATGTAGTCAAGAAGTCAACTGATCAGGGTTGATAATGAAGGAAGCATCTCCTTATATAGAAGACACTATATGAAATGGAGGGATAAAATTGAGAGGTGTAAAAGATAAATGGTCGGCTATGATTAGAGGGTAGGTAGAGAAAATAAGAAAATAATGAGATGGTAGGTAGTGTAGGAATTAAGAGATGAATGACATGTGTCATAGGTAGAAAAGGTTAATGAATTAATTAAATAAATAAAGATTTATTTAATTAATAAAGGAAGTGAGATCAATTAAATAAATAAGATATTTATTTAATTTAGGTAAAAGATAATTTAAATAAATAAATGTATTTATTTAAATGAGAAATAAGGCTAGAAGAGGATAAATGAATTAATTAAATAAATAAAGATTTATTTAATTAATAGAAGAATTAAGCTAAAATAATTAAATAAATAAAGATGTTTATTTAATTAGATTGGACAATTTTAGGTGTCTACATTTTGCCCCAAGATGGGAATGATATGCCCCCTCGAGAGATTGGATGAAAATGTCTGAAAAAGATCGCAGACAATCTCTCAATAAGAAAGAAAGGCTAAAATGGATTGACTGGATACGAGAGGGTGACAGAGTCACGGGATAAAGAAGATTGATTGGGGAAACTAGGGCAAGGGCTAGGGCTAGGGCAGTCTATAAGATAGACCACGAGGGGAAAACATCCTCATTGTCATTTACACATCTAAGAGATCAGAGTGCACCGAGAGAAGAGAGCAACAGTAGTCAACAATGATGGCTTTGGTTCACAGATTCGATTGTGTTCACCAATTTTAGAGGCTAGCAGGTGTAAGAGAGCCAGTGAGTACCACAAAACCTCCTTGTACTTTGTCACAATAAATGTTGTCATTAATGCATGCTAGGTAGAGCAATAAATATGCTTTTAGGAATGTCTAGAAAATTTCAAGTAGGAGGAAAAACATTAAGATGTGTCTGCATTGGTGCCAGGCGCATCTAGGTAGGCTAGGCGTGTTTTTGTCATGAATGCATGTTTATGTCTTCAAGGTCGAATCGGCAGTTCTGTGATAAACATAAGCTATCAATTGGATAAGTTGCTGAGAAGATACACTCAAGTAGGTCCTCTAGGGAAGACTAGAATAGCAGATAGGGCTAGGATTGACAATTCTATGATAGAACATACATTGCCAATTAGGAAACTACTCAAGAGGATACACTTAAGCAGAGGCCCTAGGATATGATAGATCAAGGCACTTTGTGATGAACAGGGAGTACTAAAAAGAGAAGCACTTTGTGATGAATAGGGAGTGCAAAACATGCAGTACTTTGTGATGAACAAGGAGTGCCACTAGGATAAACAACAACACTTTGTGATGAACAGTGAGTGTCACTAGGATAGAGTGCCATATGATAGATATAAGCACTAGGATAAAAAGTAGCATTTTGTGATGAATGGGGAATGCCACTATGACTAACACAATTGATTTGCTTGATTGTAGGAGTACCTACCTATGCTAGAGTCACAGGACAGATTTCCATTGACTCAAAGTTTACGAGCAGAGCTAACATTTGAGGAGAGAGCAGCAGTTTAGGCTATGGGCCTACGACATATTCTGTATATGCCTAAGTTTCGGGAGAACATGGGGTTGCTGACTGCACTGGCTAAGAGATGGCACTCAGAGACTTGTAGCTTCCATTTGCCAATGGGTGAGATGGCAGTCACCTTGGAGGATGTATAGAGGATACTGAGGATACCGATCGATGCGGAGTTAGTTCCTTACGATAGAGAGGGAGATAGGGATGCAATGAGACAAGTGTTTCAGGATCCAAGAGTGGAGATGAGGGTTAGACACGTGGCTTGGGATACCATGAAATGGATAGGATTAGCGCTACCAACAGTGTTGGTAGGAGTGATCAGTGGGTTCCTCTGTCCAGACAGGGCGACATGAGGGTTGGCTGTGGGATGGGGGAGGACTCTAGAGAGGGACACAGCTAGGCTTAGGAGACAACTGAGGGATACTAAGTGGGAGAGGGACCAGGATATTTAGCACTATACAAAGGCTAAGATAGTGTTGAGGGTAGGGAGGTAGGCAGCAGAGGACATAGGGGCTGGATACGCCTATGTTCTATGGGTAGGGGAGGAGATAGCCTACTAGAGAGACCTATACTATGGAGTGGTATCACCAAATCAATGGGATAGGAGCTTTTGGAGACCATCACAGACTATGATGACCACTGGAGGGAGAGATAGGAGACAGGCATCTAGTGGTAGGGTTACGGGTCTTCCACCAACACCAGATAGAGGGGATAGGAGAGATGATCCTGGGGTGGGTCTTTCCAAGGTTCAGACTCTGTCGAGGCTAGCTGGCTCTGAGGGAGGGAGTTCATCATAGTCTTAGAGGGATCCCTATGTTTATGGTGAAAAGTGGAAACAATAATATTGAAAGACTAAATGAATTCAACCACAAAACCCTAGCCTAACAACAACAAAGATCCACCATAACATATGAAGATTACCTAAGACAATGCAAATCAAATGAAATCACAAAGATTATACCATCACATGTCAAATAGGGTTTGGATCTCCATTCTTCCTATTTCCATTGATCTTTCTTGATATATTTGCTCTCAAATTTTATATGTGCACAAGAGCTCAACAAAGAACGAAAATGTGGTTGCAAGTAGGCTTGATCGCATATGCAAGTTCAAAAGCGTAATGTAGCCAAGAAGTCAACTGATTAGGGTTGATAATGAAGGAAGCATCTCCTTATATAGAAACCACTATATGAAATGGAGGGATAAGATTGAGAGGTGTAAAAGATAAATGGTCAGCTATGATCAGAGGGTAGGTAGAGAAAATAAGAAAATAAAGAGAGGGTAGGTAGTGTAGGAAATAAGAGATGAATGACATGTGTCATAGGTAGAAAAGGTTAATGAATTAATTAAATAAATAAAGATTTATTTAATTAATAGAGGAAGTGGGATCAATTAAATAAATAAGATATTTATTTAATTTAGGAAAAAGACAATTTAAATAAATAAATAAATTTATTTAAATGAGAAATAAGGCTAGAAGAGGATAAATGAATTAATTAAATAAATAAAGATTTATTTAATTAATATAAGAATTAAGCTAAAATAATTAAATAAATAATGATATTTATTTAATTAGATTGGACAATTTTAGGTGTCTACAGTAATAAAGTATATGCGAATATAAGCAGAACAATACACGCAGACATCATTTGAAGATTCAAGGAAGGTATGAAGGAGATAATTAGAGCTTAACCGATATTGAATCTAGCATATGAAGATGTTATTTTGAGCACTACATTATCATTGGATCTAACCATCCAATTGTAGTCAGTGTGACTCTCATTTTGTGATTGAGCAGTGAGCTCTAGGCAGTTGGCCTTTCTGCATGTGCAGACCCCATTTGTACACACATACTATTTGCAGTAGTATCATCTGATTGTGGGTAAGGATTCCCACCGTGGTTTTTCCCCTTACAAGGTTTCCACGTACAAATATCTATGTTTTGTATTATGGATGTTATTTATCTTTCCGTTTCATTCATTAAACTTTACCGGTACTGTTATTAACTATTAAACTGTTAACCGACATTAAGTTTGGTTTACTTGTATTATGCATTAAGTTTGATTAATTTATATTTGGTTTGAAATTAATAGACAACTGATTCACCCCCCCTCCTCTCATTTTCCTCCGGGTCCTAAGAGAAACTAGTACATAAATCACAAGTTTCTGGTCTATCAACTCTGAATATGCCTAACATATATAGAGTCTTAATCTGCATCAGACTTCATTATCCAATCCACACCAAAGATACAGATATCAATGACTTTGTTCGAAGTATATCTATATTTTCCTCCTTAAGAAAAAGACTCAAAACAACTTCATTAGATGCCTAGAAAATCATTCAAATAAGCAATCCTTGATTACTTAAATGGAACGAACACCAGTACGATGACATAGAGACAATACAAATCTAAGTTTAAATCCTCTGGACTGTATATTTCATTCCTCTATCAAAAGGTTACAAGTACTTCATTTTTTACTCAAAAATTTCTCAAACAAAGGCTTGTATTAATTTTGCTAGAGTTTAGCTACAAAAATTTGTGTCCCCTTTTCTAGGTAGTCCTGGTATCCTTTTATAGAAAATCAGGATGCAACAAGCTTTGGACTACCTAGAATAAAAATCTTACCCTACCATTCATTTACTCCAAAAGTTACATATCTGTGCCATTACAGTTAAGGGAGAAAACTAACATTCTTTCTAGGATGCGTGCTTCATTAATTCACTGGGAATTCATTTGGAAAATGGTCAAAAGGGGTAGGTTCTTATTACCCACAATTGGTTATGACCCCGTCAGCCTCATAATGTCGGTGGATCATCTTGTGCTAGAGAATTGATGAGTTCGTATCTAAGAAAACACACAGTCATGCACCATTATGTTCTTTGCACATTTCCTTGAATACCTATCACCAAATTTTCACTTCAAACAATATTTGATGGGATTTGCACATCTTTGCCATTGATTCTTTTGAATATTTTTAAATTTGGTGCCAACGGACTAGGAAAGCCATCTTTCTAAGCACCTTTCCTTTAGTCGCCATGTCGTGGCATTTAGAGTTTGGATGTATTTCCACTGCGATATAGCGACAACCATCCGATCATGGAAAACTAGCATGCCCTTTAACTTTCTTGAGTAACTCACTCCAAACAGGCCCCACCACTTGGTCTCTAGTTGTTAAAATCTTAACCGCTACCACTAGTTGTTCGTCGTAACTAGTTACCTTAACTACTGGCATTAACCGTTGTCACACTCGGCCTACAGAAGATCACCACCTTCTGAATGAGAAATAACTTCTGAGATCCCAAGGTCAGTGCCCCAAAAATATTTGTCATGGGTTACACTTGACTGTAGAATCAGATTCCTCGAATCGAGAGCTTTCCATATTTGGGAAAAAATTAACCCTCAGGCGAATCAATCCCTCTACAGGTCGGTCATTAATTTCTAATTTTTTACTATAGTCTGAAACTATATTTTAACCTAACTTTCTTGGGCGGATCTTGGCCATATGTCCCTCCTGGTTCGCTCATGAGTCCCTCTGGACTCCACCTGTTTGCCACTTGGACCGCCACTGGACTTGGGCATGCCTTGGATCTTCTTCTACTCCCTGCCATGTGGTACATCCTGATATGTTCCAAGCCCATATGGATGGCCATCTCAACTACCACTTCACCAGTCACCATGTCGTAGGGGATAACCATTGGGCATCTTCATCTCCTGGTATAGCGACTGTCGTAGATCTTCCCTCAACCTACTCGATCCTTAATGCCTGGACCACTTCACCTTCTCCGTACATGCTTTGTCACCAAGTCATAGGGGATATTTGGTGATCATCTTTGCATTGTGACATGGCAACAACCATTGGATCATCTCATCTGGCCGTCAAATCTTCTTAACTCGCCAAGACTTTACCTTAGCTAATATGCTCCCCTCTGCCGCATGTCACCATGTGTTAGCCACTGATTCATTCTGAGATCTACTTGGGAACCACCTATCTGTCGAGTCTACCATGTCACCTCTGGTTATGTTAGCTATCATTCTTTTGGCCAAACTTCCTCTTCAGCTAGCCATTTTCTTGTCTCATCGATACCTTAGTTTCATCGACACCTTTTATGTTGATGGAAATGAGCTTTTGGTGAAACCATTTGGAGATTCATCATGGCCAAGGTCTGCTCGACATTCATTCTGATGACATGCCACTTGTTCTTCTTCATGTCACCACTAGACCTTCCACCTCATCAGCTACGTGTCACCACATGGAACCTCATGATTTGCTCAGAGTTTACCTCGGTGCTATCTAGCCTACCACCTCACCAGTCACCAAGCCACGTATTTTAACAATTGAGCACTTTCACGTGGCAGTATAGTGATAGTTGTTCGATCGGCTCAAACCTACTTGATCCTTAACCTGAACTGCTCACCCTTTTTGGCACGTTCTTTGTCTTCAAGTCACGATGATATCTGGTGATCATCTTTATGTCGCGACATAGTGACAGCCATTGGATCTTCTTCAATCACCATTGATCTACCTGACTTGCTCACTGGTTATTTTGCCCTTCTGCTATAAAATTTGTGCACTTTGAGATGCGCAAGGGGGGCCCACTAAATCGCGGAGTGACGCCTTGTCAAAATACCGTAAGCTTTGACACTAAGGATGTGTGTGACTTTTTATTTGAATACAAAAATGCTCCTCCCTACGATCAATGTGGGATAAATGGTCTACACGCCTAGGGACTAAAATTGCTTCCTTGGACTATGTAGAGAGGATGATTATGGTTTGGGCCTGGACTATACACCTGCCATTGCATTGTTTATAAAAATTTCATACCTACCCAAATGCCTACGAATCTTTATTCACCTGAACTGCTTGCATTAACTATCGGCTATAGTTCACTGCTGGTGGTTTGTCGCCATGTCACAATGAATATCCATCAAGCAGTTCTATGTTGCATTATAGCAATAGCTGCGAGATCTAAAGAAAGTTTCTCGATCTTTAGGAAACCCGCATAGGAAAATTCATAGGACTTAGGAAAAATAAAAATTTATCAGAACCTGCCTAGGCCTAGACTTAAAAGGGGCCCTCTCTTGACAATGCATAGACCCTTCCACTTAAGTGGAAAAGGTAACGAGCAAAGACCTTTAACAAAAGAAAGGGAAATTTTGAACCTTGAACCTTGAACCAATTTGTTTCAAGGGTTAAAGTTCAAAATGAATTACAATAATGTGCTACAAAGGTTTAATTTTTTAAATGCTTTCATGAAAATGTAAAAACCCTAAACCCTCAGAACCACAAAATCGCAGGCAAAGGTCAAATTCTAAATTTTGACAGACTCCAATAGCTAAAAGGCAAGATTTTCAACATATTTGAAATAGTGATAATAGTGGCTCTGACTGGGGATGGTTGGATGCAAGACCAACACAAGAATCTGGCAAAAAAATTTGGAGCGTAAACCAACAAAATCCTAAATGAAAGGAAAACTTGAAATATATACAGCCTACAACTACTGTGCATGAACTGAAACAGATCAAGAGAAGTAATATTTTAGGAATTGTCCATGCACTGGAAATTCCTATACTTCACCATTCATTCTTTGGAAGAAGTATGAATCCTTTCCATTAATATCACAAACAATTAAAGGGTCTATCCATAGTGATTCAAATTTCCTATGTTTGCCTTTGTCTTGGTCTTTTACATTCCACTGCAACACCATGTCACCACTCTGGAACTTTCTTGCACTAGTCCTTTTATCAAAAAGGTATTTTGACTATAACTGAAGTTTCATATTCCTTTTATGGGCTGTAGTCCTCATTTTCTATAGCTCTACCAACTGAATCATTCTTTCTTCCATGGGTTCAGGCATTTCTAGTTCTTCAATCTGCAAAAATTGGTAAATTGGAAGCAAATTATTCACAGGTAATCTGACTTTCACTCGATAAACTAGCTCAAAATGGGATGTACCAATGGCCCTTTTTACAGTCACCCTGTCAGCCCATAAAGCTAATCTGAGCTTTTGATCCCAAGATCTTTTATTTTCCTCTAGGATCTTCTTGATGATGTTGAAGATACTTTTATTACTCAATTTTGCCTGGTCATTTTGCTGTGGGTGGTATGGTGAAGAGTATGACATAATCATCCCATAATTAGCATAGAACTCTGCAAACTACTCAAATCTGAAGCACATAGCATTTTCCATAACTATTTTAGCTAGCACACCAAACTTTGTCACTATATTATCCATCAAGAAATTAATGACTACCTTACTAGTATCCTATTCGGTAGGTATGGCTTCAATCCACTTGGTGAAATAGTCTATAGCCACCAAGATCCATCTGTGACCCCTACTTGGTTTTTCTATTATCTCTCCAATAAAATCAATGCCCCATTGAACAAAAGGGGCTTCAACTGTAATAGAATTCAAAGGCAAAGCACCAACATACCTTAGTTTAGAAGAAAACCTTTGACAAGGATCACATTTTTGAGCATATTTATGAGCATCCTTGAACAAAGTTGGCCAATAATGTGTTGCTCTAATTATCCTACCAGCAGTAGTCTTAGTTGAATAGTGGCCTCCACACACCCCACTATGCATCTCTTTTAGAACCTTCTCAGCTTGGAATTCGTCCAGGCAAACCAGTAGCATCCCATCACTATTCATCCAATACAAGTCTCCCTGAATAAGAACATGTTTCTATGATTTTAATTTTAATGTTCTCATTTGGTTGTGTGTCATACCTTCTGGACATGAGGCATTCTTCAAGAAGTGTACTATATCTGAGTACCATGGTTGCCTCTCAATGTTGGTTACAAAAGCTTCTTCAATGTCAACATTATTTATGTCAATATACTTAAAGTTTGTCTCAGTCATTAACTTGGCTAATCCTAGACCTCTTACCAGCTTTCTGATTTTGATCTCAAGATCAAATTCTTGTATTCTGCTTATCCATCTGTATCTTTTTCCAATTACTTTAGACTAGGATAGGATATCCTTGACAGCTGCATGGGGTACATAGGCTACAATTTGGGCATTTACCAGATAAGGCTGAAATACTTTAATAGCTTTGACTAGAGCATACACCTATTTTTCCATGATTTCATACTTTAATTCAGCAGCTTGTAAAGCTTTGCTATAGAATGAAATTGGATGTTCATATCCTTGATCATCCTTTTGAAGCAGAATTGTTGCTACTGTGTGATAAGAAGCAAAAGAAAATAATGAGAAAGGCTTACTGTAATCAGGGGACTTTAGTACTGGTGCTTCCTAAATAGCCTTCTTAATTTTGTCAAAAGCCTATGCTGCTTCTTCATCCCAAGAAAACTTTGCATCTTTTTATAGTAATTTAATGATAGGCTTAACGATTTCAGCAAAGTTAGCTATAAATCTCCTAACAAAATTCACCTTTCCCAAGAAAGACTAAATCCCTTTAACATTCTTTGGCTAAGGTACATTATTTATAGCTTTAATCCTTTCAGGGTCTATTCTAACCCCTTCCTTGGAGACAATATGCCCTAATAATTTTCCTTCACTCACTGCAAAATGACATTTTTTGGGGTTCAAGGATACATCAAACTCCAAAGCCTTGCAAAAAACCCTTTTCAAATGACTGCAGTGATCATCTGCCTTCTTTGAGAAACATGTCAAATCATCTTGGTAAACCACCATTATAATGTTAATAAATTCCTTAAAAGCTACATCCATTGCTCTCTGAAAAGTAGCTCCAGCATTCTTCAGGCCAAATGACATTCTCACATACACATAAGTCCCCCAAGGGGTAGTAAAAGAAGTCTTAAATTTCTCAGACTCCTTTACTAATACTTGATTATAACCTAAGAACCCATCCATCACTGACAATAGATCACAACCTGTTACCCTTTGTAACATGGCTTCCATATTAGGGGAAGAATAATTATCTTTTAGAGAAGCAACATTCAAATTTCTAAAGTCCACACAAAGCCTTATGTCCCCATTCTTCTTTTTGACAATGACCAAATTGGACACCCATGAAGAATGTCTTATAGGTCTTATAATCCCCCCTTCCCTTAACTTGGTTAATTCTTGTTGCATTTTGGTCTCCAAAAGGGGGTTAATAGGTCTTTGCTTCTGTCGAAAAGGCTTAGCATTAACATGCAGAGGAATTTCATGTTGAAATAAGTCTTGTCTATATGCCTTTAGGTCTTCATAGGACCAAGAAAAAACATGTTTATACCCTTTTGATAAGTTAATGAGGTTGGTCCTAATATGTGGACACAGGTTATTCCCAATATACACAAACTTAGGGGATGCTTATGTTCCTAAGTTCACCTCATCCAACTCCTCCAACTTTGTAGATGATGCTTGATGTAAGTGACCATCACTATAACTAAACATACCCTCTAGTTCAACTAGTCCCTTGGGTATTTCATTTGTCTCTAGCTGCACTATGTCACTTCCAAAAATTGTTTTCTGTCAATCTACTACTTCTGCCAATGCATTACAATCAATATTTTGACCTTCATAGTCATCTATGCATTGTACAAATCTAAGGATGTCTTCATCATCCTCAAAAACTTGCTAATAGTACACATTATTTGGGATGGCCGGCTTGGCTTTTTTCTGAATTATTGAAACTCTAGTCAACGTTACATCATCATTCTTTAATGAAACATTAGCTAAAAAGCTTACCATAATATTCTTAGACCTTTCAATCCAATCAATAGAAAATGCATCAAAGTGTTCAATGACATCCCAAACAACATGCTTGTACCTTTTTAACTTGTCATTTTTAGATGCATATCTTGATCTTATCTGAGACACTACAGGTTCAGAGTCTCCATAAACCCTTAACAACTTGATCCCATGTCTTTTAGCAATTTCTAAGCCCAATAACAGAGCTTCATACTCAGTTGTATTGTTTGTACATTGAAATGCTAACAGAAAAGAATACTTGAAGGTAATACCTGATGGGGAAATAAATAGCACTCCCGCTCCAGATCCTTCCTTAGAGAAAGCTCCATCAAAGTACATCTATCACAAGCTTTCTTGTTGGGATTCTAGCTCATCAACAATAGGATCGGTATTCTTCAACTAAGGCTGAATGGGTTCAATCTTGAAGTTATCAATATCCACATCAATCATGCAATTAAGCATGTTTGGGACTACTTTTTCAATAACCACTAGGGCACGTGGTTCTCTATACAATTTAATAGAATTCCCATTCACTGGGATAGTTGCATATGATAAATCTAGCTGAAGATGTCCTCCAACAGCAACAGCCCACTATCTAGATAGAAGCATGTCATAATGGGGCTTGGTATCTGTAACTATTGCATCCATTTTATAAGTAGTTTCAGGGAATGCTGCTATTTTTACTTCTACATCTTTTAGAGTGCCCACAACAGGCACTTCTCTATTATCCATAGCATAACACCTCCCATATGAAGTGTGTACTGACAAACCTAATTCTTTCATAACCCCATAAGGCATTACATTAGCAGCTGCACCAGAATCTATCATACAATTTTTTATCAATCTATTATTTACTAACAAGGTGACATAAAAGGGATCTATCTCAAATGGTTCTTGATTAATAGTGGTGCCCACATAAACTTTTGGGACCCCTTGCTCTTGATCCTTCTCATCTTTTGCATTTCCCCTTTTAGAAGAAGAATATACATCTGCTATACTTGAAATCAAAGAAAAAGCAGCCTCTCTATGTTCTTTTATTTTCAGCAGCTCTATCAAAGGTACTGAAACCTTCATATGTGTTAAAGCTTGAGTCATTTCAAAAGCAGTGTTAACATTAGACTCAACATGAGTTTTAACCTTTTCTTCCATCTGGTGACTTGTTCTCTTGTCACCAGTGGTTTCTGCCTTATTTCTAGTTATATCAACAATATCAGATTTCGTTGAACTTCTTGACTGATCACCTTTGGCCTGACTATGCTTTTCAGAAGTTTTGTTCTCAGTGGACCTCTTAGAAGACATTTCTTTAAAAAATAGAGAACCAGGCATACCTTGACTTCCATCATCTTTGCTGCTCCTCAGATTATATTTATGCTTAGCTTTATCTATTGCAGCCTTGGTGAGATTATTGACTTCCTCCTCACTAGGCCTTCTAAGGTGAATCTCTTGATCTTCTATTGTAACTACATTCAAAGTAGGATGCGAATCAATTATCAATTTCTCTTGGCAATTTGCATTGCCTTTTGAGACATCATATTCACTTGCTTCATCCTCTAAAGACTCACAGTTAGTTTCCACGGTATACTCAAACATATTAACTGCAGGTTCATCCACACTTCTCATGGATTCATTTAGAGCTTTAGCCACAATACACTGATAGGGGCAATATGGCCCATCACATGCCATACACCAAGGGGTATTTTCCACATTATGTATGTTTCCTCCCTTTAAAGGATCAGGGGTGTTCTGATTTTGTGTGCCTTTTGATTTATCTTGCACAGGTTTGTCATCTTTCCATGTAGTGTTATTCGGCATATCATGCAATCTAGTAGGTCTATCTTGCCAGTTGTAGTGAGGCCTCTTAGGTTTACTTACTTTAGCAATAAGATCCTTAACAATAGTCATTAATTTCTCTATCTTATCCTCTTCTTTGGAGGAATTATTTTGTTGTGGTTTTTGTTCCTACCACAATCTTCCATTAGTCCTTCCCACTTTATCTGATGCTTTTCTATTACTCTCTACATTGATTGCGATTTTGAAAGCATCTCTTAAACTATGTGGGTTCTTATCTCTAAGAATGTAAGCCATTTTGGGGTCAAATATAGTAGGTAGCTAGACACACATTTTCATCTAGCCTCATTACTTGAAAAAGTCTATGCATTTCCTTTTGAAACCTTGCATTAAAATCTATGATGGCTTCATTATCAGATTTCCTAATGTTATTAAATTCATTGAGCATGAAGCTTACATTTGTCTTGTCTTCATATTGTTCTTGAAAGCAATTTTTGAACTCTTCCCAAGAACCTACAATGTCCATAGGTAACCTTTGTACCAATCTCTAGCATCCTCAATCAAGGATTGCACAAACAGCTTCATGATGACATCTTTATGTGCAATTTCATTGTCATTAATCATGTCACCAAAATATTTCAAATGCTCTTCAACACTGACAGCATTATTCCCAGCAAATTTTTGGAGTTTATCCCTCATTTCAATAGGGACATAGTTTGGATATCTAGGAATTCCACCAAAATACAACTGCCTATACAGCTCAACATTTATCGGTCTCGTTTGAAACTTATTTCCAATAAAGTTGTTTCTAGTATTTACCCTTGGGCCTGAACTACCAGCTATAAGAGTTTGATGACTTTGATTATGGGATGGTTGATGACTGGTTTGGTTTGCTAGAATTGCACTTGGAGGAATAGCAAAATTATTTGGGGCAGCATTTTTAGATTGGTTAGCAGGTGGGATAGCACTTGTTTGTATCATTAGTTGAGTGTTCAACAAAGAGGCAAAATTATGTTTGGACGTAGGATTACTATGATCTATAGGTGGAAAAGTTATCGGAGGAGATTTCAAGCATCGTATCTTTCTCCTAAACTCGGCATTAAGTGCTTCTATTTCAGCCTTTTCTAACTCCCTTTGCAGGTTTTCATTTTCTTTCCTTATCCTTTCTACCTCAATCTCATGCAACATCATTCCCTGGGGTCCTTCTGCACTTTCTGACACTAGACCCATAGATCTATTCTCCACTACTTTCTGCTTCCCTTTGTCAATAATAGGTCTGGAAGGCTGGGGGTCATTGTGGACCTCCTGACTAGGTTGTGATACAACTTTAGGTGCAGAAACAATCTTTGGATCAAGGATTTCTCTAATAACAAGACCCTGCTCTTTATTCCCAAGTTCTACTTGAGAAAACAACTCAAGCTCTGCAATCTGTCTTAATAACCTATCTCTTTCAATGAGTTTGGCTTTGGTTTCATTCTCCTTTTCCTTTTCTTTCTTTTTTCTTATGGCAATCAATTGATGTACTCTCTGATTTAGAACCTCAATCTCCCGAGACACTTCATCTTGGTCTAGCAAAGTTTCCTCTAAATCAGACACATTTAGTTGGTCCATATCAACCATGCTAATATTTCCTTCCATAGTTTTGGGAATGGAACTAGTTCTATTACTTGTACTATGCCTATCTCTCCCAGAAACACTGGAATTAGACAATCTTTGGTGAAAGGTTTGGATATCATCATTAGTGCAAAATAGGCCAGCATGAAAACCCATAATATCATGGTTAGATTCATGAGAAGACGCATTGGACCTTGCATATACAGGATGCTCAAAAGACTTACCTATTTGATTAGTCTTCTGTTTCCATGACTGATTTGACTTCTTAGGAATAATAGTTCCTCTCCATCCCTTCTTAACTAGTTTCGATAACCCTTAATGCAACTTCTCTTAAGGGTTTTCCTTCATATAAGATCTAGTATTCCTTTTCCTATTCATCTTGCTAACCTTGTGAAGTGACTGTGATTTTTTCTAAAAGAACACTCATTTTTTTTATTTTACTTCAAAGTCCCCACCCAATATCTTGGGAATAAAATATATGGTTTAACACAATGAATCACTTACAAGACACTTAAGAATGAAACTGTTGATCTTTAGAAAAGAACTTAATAGTATTCTAAGATGCTATGAGATAGATCAAGTATTTTCTTTAGAAAGATAAACTCAATAATTTTCAGACTGAAACCAACTGAACCTAATCTTAAACACTTTTATGCAATAAAGACACAGATCTACATTATAAGACTTATCTTAAATGACAATCCCCAGCAGAGTCGCTAATTTTTTTATGGTGACTCAGATGGGAAAACCCACTTACAATCTGATTCAACAATATATACCAAAGATCTTTAGATTAGTCCCTAGCAGAGTCGCCATTTTTGTTGTTCTCCATTTTGAAAACTTTTGTTTCATCTCTTTAAAAGTGAAAATTACTACCTCTGTGTTGCAATGGAAGAGAATAACAAAATTTTGAAATAAAGACAACAATATGAGGTTCTAGATTTAGGAAATCTCCTACACTTTAAGCTTATAAAAGATTGGGCAGGTGAACCCTTTTAAAGACTATTTTCTTGCAAAAATAGCAAAAGATTTATAGAAAACCAGTGTAAATTCCTACAAATTTTCCTTACTAACTGGTACAACTAAACCTAAATGGAAAGTTGATTTAACTTTTGAAAAGGATCACAAAACTGCACCCAAAAGATCAACAAGTAAACCAGTGCCTTATCTTGGGAAATAGAGTCATCTACAATAGACTACAACCTGACAAAAGAAACTAGTACACAAATCACAAGTTTCTGGTCTATCAACTCTGAATATGCCTGACATATACAGATTTCTAATCTGCATCAGACTTCATCATCCAATCCACACCAGAGATACTAATATCAATGACTTTGTTCAAAGTATATTTATATTTTCCTCCTTAAGAAAAAGACTCAAAACAACTTCATTAGATGCCTAGCAAATCAATCAAATAAGCAATCTTTGATTACTTAAATGGAACGAACATTGGTATGATGACATGGAGATAATACAAATCTGAGTTTAAATCCTCTGGACTGTATATTTTATTCCTCTGTCAGAAGGTTACAAGTACTTCATTTTTTACTCAATAATTGCTAAGACAAAGGCCTGTATTAATTTTGCTAGAGTTTAGCTACAAAAATTTGTGTCCCCTTTTCTGGGTAGCCCTGGTATTCTTTTATAGAAAATCAGGATGCAACAAGCTTCAGACTACCTAGAAGAAAAATCTTACCCTAACAGTCATTTACTCCAAAAGTTACAATTTTGTGCCATTGTAGTTGAGGGAGAAACCTAACATTCTTTCTGGGATGCGTGCTTCATTAATTCACTGGGCATTCATTTGGAAAATGGCCGAAAGGGGTAGGTTCTTATTACCCACAATCAGTTACAACCCCGTCAGCCTCATAATGTCAGTGGATTGTCTTGTGTTAGAGAATTGATGAGTTCTTATCTAAGAAAACACACAGTCGTGCACCATTATGTTCTCTGCACATCACCTTGAATACCTCTGACCAAATTTTCACTTCAAACAATATCCGATGGGATTCGCACATCTCTGCCATTGATTCTTTTGAATATTTTTAAATTTGGTGCCAATGGACTAGGAAAGCCATCTTTTTGATCACCTTTCCTTTAGTCGCCATGTCATGACATTTAAAGTTTGGATGTATTGCCATTGCAGTGTAGCGACAGCCATCCGATCATGGAAAACTAGCACACCCTTTAACTTTCCTAAGTAACTCACTCCAAACAGGCCCCACCACTTGGTCTCTAGCTATTAAAATCTTAACCACTACCACTAGTTGTCCGTCGTAACCACTTACCTTAACTACTGGCATTAACCATTGTCGCACTCAGCCTGTAGAAGATCACCACCTTCTGAATGAGAACTAACTTCTGAGATCCCAAGGTCACTACCCCAAAAATATTTGTCATGGGTTACACTTGACTGCATAATCAGATTCCTAGGATCAAGAGCTTTCCATATTTGGGCAAAAATTAACCCTCAGGAAAATCAATCCCTCTACAAGTTGGTCATTAATTTCTCCTTTTTTATTATAGTCTGAAACTATATTTTAACCTAACTTTCCTACATGGATCTCGGCCATATGTCACCTTCTGGTTCCCTTGTGACTCCCTCTGGACTCCACCTGTTCGCCACTTGGCTGGACTTGGGCCTGCCTTGGTTCTTCTTCTACTCCCTGCCACGTGGTACATCCTGATATGTTTTGAGCCCATCTAGATGACCATCTCAACTGTCACCTTGCCAGTCACCATGTTGCAGGGGATAACCATCGAGCATCTTCATCTCGCGGTATAGTGACGGCCATAGATCTTCCCTCAACCTGCTTGATCCTTAACACCTGGACCGCTGCAACTTTTCCAAACATGCTTTGTTGCCAAGTCGCAGGGGATATTTGGCGATCATCTTATCGCAACATGGCGTCAACCATTGGATCATCTCGCCAGGCCGTCAGATCTTCTTAACTTGCTAGGACTTTACCTTAGCTGATCTGCTCCCCTCTACCGCGTGTCACCATGTGTTAGCCACTGATTCATTCTGAGATCTACCCAGGCACCACCTGTCTGTCAGGTCTACCATATCACCTCCGGCTTTGTCAGATATCATTCTTTCAGCCAAACTTCCTCTTCGGCTAGTCATTTTCTTGTCTCATTGAAACCTTAGTTTCATCAACACCTTTTATGTTAATGGAAATGAGCTTTTGGTGAAACCATTTGGAGATTCATCA
The DNA here is from genome assembly GCF_030272615.1 of Cryptomeria japonica. Taxonomy (NCBI): domain Eukaryota; kingdom Viridiplantae; phylum Streptophyta; class Pinopsida; order Cupressales; family Cupressaceae; genus Cryptomeria; species Cryptomeria japonica. The sequence goes on from NC_081408.1 coordinate 727,271,726, forward strand.
TGGCCAAGGTCTGCTCGATATTCATTCTGATGACATCCCACCTATTCTACCTCATGTCACCACTGAACCTTCCACCTCATCAGCTACATGTCACCACGTGGCACCTCATGATTTGCTTAGAGTTTACCTCAACGCTACTTGGCCTGCCACCTCACCCATAGCCAAGTCATGGCTATTAACGGTCGAGCACTTTCACATGGCAGTATAGCGATGGTCATTCGATCGACTCAAACCTACTCGATCCTTAACCGGAACTGCTCACCCTTTTTGGCACATGCTTTGTCGCCAAGTCACGATGATATCTAGTGATCATTGTTATGTCGTGACATAACAAAAGTCATTGGATCTTCTTCGATCACCATTGATCTGCCTGAATTGCTCACTGGTTATTTTGCCCTTTTGCTATAAAATTTGTGTGCTTTGAGATGCGTGTAGGGGGCCCACCGGATCACTGAGTAGAGCCATGTCAAAAGCCCATAAGATTTGACACTAAGGATGTGTGTGACTTTTCATTTGAATACAAAAATGCTTCTCCCCGCAGTCAATGTGGGATAAATGGTCTACAAGCCTAGCAATTGAAATTGCTTCCTTGGACTATGCAGAGAGGATGATTCTGGTCTGGGCCTAGACTATACACCTGCCATTGCATTGTTTATAAAACTTTTATGCCTACCCAAACACCTGTGAATCTTTATTCGCCTGAAATGCTTGCATTAATTGTCGGCCATAGTTCATAGCTGGTGGTTTGTCACCATGTCGTGGCAAATAACCATCGAGCACTTTTATGTTAAGGTATACTGACAGCCACGAGATCTAAAGAAAGTTTCTCGATCTTTAGGAAACCTGACAGATACATAGGAAAAGTCAGAGGATTTAGGAAAAATAAAAATTTATCAAAACCCACCCAGGCCTAGAATTAAAAGGGGCCCTCTCTTGACGATGCACAGACCCTTCCACTTAAGTGGAAAAGGTAACGAGAAAAGACCTTTAACAAAAGAAAGGGAAATTTTGAACCTTGAACCTTGAACCTATTTGGTTCAAGGGTTCAAGTTCAAAATGAATTACAATAATGTGCTACAAATGTTTAATTTTTTAAATGCTTTCATGAAAAAGTAAAAACCCTAAACCCTCAGAACCACAAACTTGCAGGCAAAGGTCAAATTCTGAATTTTGACCGACTCCAATATCTAAAAGGCAAGATTTTCAACATATTTGAAATAGTGATAACACCCCTGTTGTTCTCTAACAATTACAACAGTCAAATCCCCTAATAGGGTAAGCTCTAACAAGCTTAGTGTTATCTAAATCCTCTAACTAGGTGATCCATTAGCTTGGATTTTAAATCCTCTACCGAGGTTACTCCTAACAGGGTATTGCTTCTAATAGGGTATTGCTTCTAATAGGGCATTATAGTCAATCCCTTAACCGGGTGGTCCCTAATAGGATCTGTTCTTAACAGGTCTTTTTGTAAAGCTTTAATAGGCTTGGCTCCTAATAGGGTGAACTTCAGAAGAGTTTATAATACTTGTGGGTATTCATCCCCACCGTGGTTTTTCCCATTTGGGTTTCCATGTCAAAATCATTGTGTCAAGTGGTGAATATTTTTATGGTTATGATTGTTAAGGTTAATTTGCTTAACTACTAAATCCACTTAGGAATGATATGATGACCGACAACAATCTGAAATGTGCTTTTACTTTTGTAAATAAAGTATTTGGATGTTCCGGTTAAAAGGTTTTGAGAGTTTTAGAGTTGTTTTACTATTATTCTGTTATGATAGTCAATCGGTGTACTTGACAGTGATATTGCATTTGTTAGTTTAGTGTTTGAACCAGTCACTTCTAAGTTTGACTTGTGAGATTGTTTTTGAGTTTGATGAAACTTTAGTTAGTTTTCCATCTACTGATTCATCCCCCCCTCTCAGTAGCTGGCTAGATCCTTATTGATTCATCATACCATCAATTAGTATCAGAGCATTTCAGGTCCTCTAGTGTCTAAGCCTAACAGCTTGAGGTACAGATCTAGAAGAACATGAAGAAGAAAGAAGGTTTGAAGTTTAATAGGGAAAACTATAGAATATGGAGTGATAGAATGAAAATCTATATCAAGAGTCTAGGAAGTCAATACTGGGAACATGTTGTTACTCAATATGTTGCACCTAGCGGGACTATGTCTGATGATCAAAAGAAAGAGCAATAAGAAAATTATCAAGCATTGGATGCCATTATCAGTTCTTTGTCTGATTCAGAGTATGTTGATGTCCATGTTCTGGAGACTGCTTATGAGGTGTGGAAGAAACTTGAGGAAATCTATAGCGGTGATGAGCATGTGAAGATTGGCAAAGAAGAGAGTCTAAGAGGTAAATTTGATGACATGCGGATGGCTAAAGGTGAGAATATTCAATAGTATGGTCAGAGGATCAAGGAGATATTTGGTGAGATCAAGAGTGCTGGTGGTAAAGTGGAGGATGCCACAGTGGTTAGTAAGGTGTTGAGAACCCTTCTACTGGTCTACACTATCTAAGTTGCAACCATTCAGGAGCTAAATTCTATTGATAAAACTAAGGTAACTCTTGACTCCATCATTGGTAAGCTTACTGCATTTGAATTAAATGGTTATGATGGTAGTGCTCAAAAATCTGAATCTGCATTTAGAGCTTCATTTTCTAACCCACCTATGAGGAAAAGTAGAGATGTTAGTCATAGTTATGATTCTAGATCCAATAGAGAAGTTGATGATGAAGATAGTCTGATTGAGCTTGAAGCATTGTTGGCCAAGCAGTTACCCAAAGGTACTGGTAAGTATAGAGGTAAAATACCTTTGAAGTGTTTTGCATGTAACAAGATTGGACACATTGTAGCTAAGTATCATAATGGTGATAATGAGCATAAGCATGAGAAGTACAAGAAGTACAAAGGAAAAGTCAAAAGAGATTGTCTCGTTGTAGTTGATGGTGGTATCACTGATGAGGAATCTAAGAGAGATGCTAATGAAGACATTGTCTTTGTTGCCATTAAAGAGGAGACATCTGATCAGAAGGCATTAGTTTCTCGCATGGATATTTTTGATGATTGGATCATAGATAGTGGTTGTTCACACCACATGACCGGTCACCGAAGTAAATTTATTACTTTGAAGGAATTTAATGGAGGAGTTGTGAGATTTGGAAATGACTCACCTTGCATGGTAAAAGGAAAGGGAACCATTTCTCTTAATGGAAAGAGCAGTGCAGATGATGTCTACTAGGTTGAAGGATTAAAGCACAATCTTTTGAGTGTAGCTCAACTCAATGACAGAGGTTATCCATTGGAATTCAAGAATGAACTATGCAAAATCTATGGGAGAAAAGGTGAACTAATTACAACCGGCAAGCAGAAAAAAGGTAACCTATTTCAATTGAATCCTAAAGTCAACAACTATTTAATTGCTAAAGTAGATGATAGTTGGCTTTGGCATCAGATATTTTATCATATAAATTTTGATAACATTGTCAAAGTCAGTAAGTCCAAGTTGGTAATAGGTTTGCCTTAGTTGGACAAACCGATGAATGCTCTGTGTAAGGAATGTCAGTTGGGAAAGATGACATCCTCAACTTTTAAGAGGAAATCTTTTTCAGTAGAACATTTGTTAGATTTGCTTCATATAGATCTTTGTGGACCCATAAGGACTAAAAGTATTCAAGGTGATAGATATTTTATGATCTTCATTGATGATTTCTCGAGAATGATGGGGGTCACATTCTTGAAGGATAAAATAGAAGCCTTTAGTAAGTTCAAGGCATTCAAAGCCTTAGCTGAAAAGGAAAGTGGTAAGAAGATAAAGTGTCTGAGGACTGATCAAGGAAGTGAAGTTACTTTAGAGGAATTCATTAGATATTATGAAGACAGTGGAATTAAGAGTCAACTTTCGACAACTTTCTACACTGAGGACACCACAACGGAATGGTATTGTTGAGAGGAACAAATGGTCAGTTGTTGAAGCTACTAGAATGATGCTTATACAAGGAGGAGTGGCAAAAAATTTTTGGAGAGAAGGTGTCACCACAACTGTCTACACTATGAACTAGATATTGGTAAAGAGAGGTAAGGATAAAAATCCTTATGAATACTGGTATGGTAGATCACCTAATGTCTATTATTTTAAGATTTTTGGCAGTAAATGTTTTATCAAGAGAGGTGACTATGTTAGTAAGCTTGAGGCTAAAAGTGATGAAGGCATATTTCTTGGTTACTCCACCAAGAGTAAGGCCTAAAAATGTTACAACAACCGAACACAAAGAATCATTGAAAGTGTTGATGTCCAAGTGGATGAGTATCCTAAAGTCTCAGGAGAAACTAGTAAGGAGAAAAAGGAAGAAGAACCTTGTATTATGCTTTTGGAACCAGAATCGGTGAAACCAAAAGCTAGTGAAGTGAATGTTGTAGTACCAATTCAACCGAAAAAGGTAGATTCAGATGAAGGTGATGATAGTAAGGAAGAAGAACCTAAAGATAATAATCATGTCATTCCAAGGTATGTGAGACTCAATCATAATCCTGACCAGATTATTGGAGATAAAGATGTTGGAGTGTTAACCAGAAGAAGAATTAGAGAGAATTCTTGCATGATATTCACTATTGAGCCTAGAATTGCTAAGGAAGCATTTGGAGATGATCACTAGATCAAAGCTATGGAAGAGGAGCTTGACCAGATTGAGAAGAACAATACATGGACCCTAGTACCCAAACCGGTGAATAAAAATGTGATAGGCACTAAATGGGTATTTAGGAATAAACTAAATGAAGATGGAGTAGTAGTCAGAAACAAAGCTAGATTGGTATGCAAAGGTTATGCACAGGAAGAAGGAGAAGACCATGGTGAGACATTTGCACCAGTTGCTAGATTGGAAGGTGTTAGGACTCTACTTGCATTTGCAACATATAAGGGATTCAAATTATATCAAATGGATGTGAAGTCAAAATTTCTAAATGGAATACTAGAAGAAGAAGTATACATTGAGAAGCCATATGGTTATGCTTTGACTGATGCAAAGGACATGGTGTGTAAACTTTACAAGGCACTGTACGGTTTGAACCAAGCACCGAGAGCATGGTATGAAAGGCTACATTCACACCTGATGAAGATAGTTTTTCAGAGAACCATTGAAGATAGCAATGTGTATCTCAAGATAGAAGGTGATAAGGTAATAGTTAGTGAAGTGTTTGTGGATGATATCATATTTGGAGGCAATGATGACATGAGTGATGACTTTGCAAATGAGATGAAAAGTGAATTTGAAATTTCTCTCTAGTAGGAGAGATAAAATTCTTCATAGGATTACAAATTCAACAGATAAAGAGTGGTATTTTTATCACACAGTCTAAATATGTGGAAGAGGTATTGAAGACATTTAAAATGAGTGACTATAGACCAGTTGGGACACCAATGGTAATAGGTTGTAAACTATCTAAGCAGGATGAAGCTGCATCTATTGATGAAAAGGAGTACAAGTCAATGATAGGGAAACTGCATTATGTTGTTCACAATAGACTAGATATTTCTCATGTAGTTGGTTTAGTTGCCAGATTTCAAAAGAATCCAAAGGAGACACGCTTGATAGCAACCAAAAGGATATTCAGATATTTGAAAGGTACTATTGACTATGGATTATGGTATCCATATGCAGGTAACTTTGATTTGAAGGTTTATACAGATGCAAACTGGGCAGATAATGTTGATGATAGGAAGAGCACAACCAGTGATGCATTCTTTCTTGAAGTGAGACTTGTATCTTGGAGCAGCAAGAAGCGGAGTTGTATATCACAGTCCACAGCTGAAGCTGAATATGTTGCAGCATATATGAATTATACCCAAGAAATCTAGATGAAACACATTCTGGAAGGATTTAATTTGAAGATTACATATCCAATAAATATTCTATGTGACAACACCAGTGCAATAAATATTTCAAAGAACCCAGTGTTGCATGCTAGAACCAAGCATATTGAGCTAAAATATCATTTCTTGAGGGAGAAAGTATAGAGTAAAGATGTGTTATTAGAACATGTATCTACCAGGAGCACCTAGCAAATATCTTTGCTAAACCTCTGCCTAAGACTACTTTTGAGTATCTTAGAGGCCAGCTAGGGGTTGTGCCCCTACATGAGGCCAATTGAGGAGATGTGGAATACATCAATCCTAGAGCTAATTGAAGAATCTTGTAGTAGGATTGGTGTAGAGTAGTGTTATTCCACAAGGGGGGCATCAAGTTGCAAGTTGACAATGCAAAATGGTGAAGTTTGACACTGCATGTTTTACTTTCACTTTGGCATTGTTGTCAAAGGAGGCGAAGAGTTATATGATTTTGGGGAGAAGAACTATATGATTCATAGAGAGAGGATCTTTAGCCAGTTACCAGCTGAAGACATGGAGACTCAGTTGAAGAAGAATACATGGTAAAATGTAAACCATGATTCCTATACATAATCATAATAATCAAGGGTATTGATATTTGTATTGTCATCAATGCCAAAGCGGGAGATTGTTGACATTTTCATGAAGATTGCATTAATGAACTATCATGTTATCATTGATGTCAGTTATAATCGGTAATGATGTTGTTTTGTAACCAGCAGCTAAGCTAGTGAAGGAAATCAATATTACTTAAGAAGAAGTGATATCAACTGGTAACCCTACCTGTTGATGTGCTAAACCCTAACTGATGGAGCTTGGTGAATCAGTTGTATTGGTTTATGATCAAAGATGAATGATAATGATTATGCCACATATACATGTTGTATGTGAAGAGTTTCAAATGGTTTTTCGCATGTAGAGATAATGGTTTTATCTTGGGAATGAGCGAGTACGTTGCATGAAGTGGAAACCATGTGATGAGTTACAGGGATCGATGAATCGGTGATCAAGGAGCAGTCAAGGTTGTCTTGAATGATGTGCAATGATTGCTATGTAATCCAATGGTCATACTTGAACTGATTTGTTTGTAATCTCTATGAGATCTTAGGTTTGTGATGTGTTACCAACCTATTGTTTTGTTATCAGGTCGACGAGTTGTTTTGTTGTAGTGTTGGCCATTTTGGTTGAATGTGAGAGTGATTGGTTGCCAAACTAGGAGATGTATCTGCAGTATGTGTAAAGGTAGATGGGAGCATGAAAAGGATCTGATCAAGCAGAGTAGTATTATTCACCATATCAGCAAACCCCTGATGTTCTCTAACAATTACAACAGTCAAATCCCCTAATAGGGTAAGCTCTAACAGGCTTAGTGTTGTCTAAATCCTCTAACTAGGTGATCCATTAGCTTGGATTTCAAATCCTTTATTGAGGTTACTCCTAACAGGGTATTGCTTCTAATAGGGCATTATAGTCAATACCTTAACCAGGTGGTATGTTGGTATTATGGATGTCTTCATCATGTGTTGCATTGGTTTTGTCATTGATGTCAACACTTATCTTTCTAGAGGTCTACATTTTTGATTTGGCACTTTGGTTATATTAGTTTGTTGTTGAACCGGCACATTGTGGTCCCAGTATGGATATTGTCTTATGCAAATTCACTGGTATATGTTTCACCGGAATCTTATATGTTTCACTGATAGCTCAGGAAGTTGATGATGACTTGTTATCATCTGGAGATCATTTGGTTATGTTGAAGACATGGATTGGATGTTTACATTTGGTATTCTTCTTATTGATGTGCCTTTACTGGTAGATAGGTCTAGGTTATGGACTAGTACAAGATATCATGTTCCAAATCAGCACAACACATTTTGGAAATGATTTATTGATTGGATAATGTGTAAATATATTGAGGCCGACATATTGTATTGCATCAAGACTTATTTTGTAAATGTAATATCTTTAGGGAGCTGACCTAATCATGAGGTCTTAGGTTTTATATAAATAATTGTAAGATGTATGAGTGTATGTGTGAGTGTGTGCATATATTGAAGATCATTGTGAAGAGCGAAAATAAGCAGAACCTTGTGCGAATCACGCAGATATTATCTGAAGGTTGAAGGAAAGGTTATGAAGGCATTTGGAACTTATGGTTAGAGCTTAAACTGGTACTGAATCTAGCATTGAAGATGCTATACTGAAGCAGTACATTGTTATTGGATTTAACCATCCAATTGTAGTTAGTGTGAGTCCTATTTTGTGATTGAGTAGTGAGCTCTAGGTGGTTGGCCTTTCTGCATGTGCAGACACCATTATTGTATTCACTTACTATCTGTAGTAGTATCATCTGATTGTGGGTAAGGTTTCCCATCGTGGTTTTTCCCCTTACAAGTTTTCCACATCAAAATCTTTGTGTCATGTGCTGTGGATGTGTTTTGCTTTCTGTTTCATGCATTAAGTTGTACCGGTATTGCTATAACTGTTAATCTATTTTACCTACACTAAGTTTTAAGTTGAAATAATTGGTTTTGGCTTATAATTTATTGACAACTGATTCACCGCCCCCTCTTAGTTGTCCTTCCTGATTCCTAAAAATTGGTATCAGAGCATAGTCCTCTTTTTGTGGTAGCCTAACAACTTGAGGAGATCCTATGGCAACAAATATCTTTAGGAAGGACAGTCCCAAACTTGATGGAACTAACTATGGTATATGGAAGATCAGAATGGAAACACATTTGAACTGCATTGGAAGAGATATATGGGATGTTACAAAGAATGGGAATGTTGCTCCTACTCCAAATAACCCTAATCCACCAAACTTGGCTAAAGACTTGGAGAATGATTGCCAAGCAAGAGAAGCACTTCTAAGTGCATTATCAGATCAACAAATCATGGGATTATCAGACAGATCTACTGCAAAAACTATTTGGGATAAAATGGAAATGTTGAATGAAGGAGATTCCACTGTCAAAATTGCAAAATTAAAATGTTACCGGGTCAAGTGTGAAAATTTAAAAATGGAAGAGGATAAAAGAATTTATGCATTTATAGAAAGATTTAATGAAATTGTTTCTAAGGTTTTAAGAGCTTTGCCACTAGCTTACGAAATGAAAGTGACAACTTTTAATGAGTTGAGAACAATGCCTAATACATCAATATCTAGAGATACTTTGGTTGGAAAACTTTCAGCATTTGAGCTTAAAGAATTTGGTCTCGTTGCTATAGTCAAGACTGATATAGCCTTCAAAGCATCATCATCAGCATCATCAGCATCATCTAACAAATCTGATTGGAAAGCACTTTATGCAAAAGAACTTGAAGATATCAGAAGAGAAAATGAAGAAATTGAAGCCCTATTTGCAAGGAAAATGCCTAAAGGTCCAGCAGGAAGTAAGTATGAAGGTAAAGCACCTTTCAAATGTTTTAACTACAATAAAGTTGTCCATATGGCATCTAGGTGTCCTGATAGACATTCAAGACTAAGAGAGGAGGCAAAAAGAACATATAAACCTAACCCTGAATATCAGAGATACAGATTTAAGAAAAACAGAGACAAGTCATTTTATTATGCAAATGAAGGTGTTACAGATGACTCTGATGAAGATCCAGTAGATAGTGGATGGGCATTTGTTGCAATAAAATAAGATCAACTGACACCTATTGTTAAACCGATAGAGTAGGAATTAGCAGCAAAAATTGAAGAAAATGATGAATGGATCATTGATAGTGGTTGCTCACATCATATGACTAGTGATAAAAGAAAATTCTTATCATTTCAGGAATGTCATGGAGGTATAGTAAGATTTGGAGATGACAAAGCTTGTTTAATCAAAGGAAGAGGCACTATATCTTTGGATGGTAAGCATAATATTTTGAGTGTTGGTCAGTTAGTGGAAAAAGGATTTCAACTACAATTCAAGAATGAAAAATGCAAAATCATGAACATAACTGGATTGGATATTGCAACTGGTAATCAGACTAAAGGTAATATCTTTCATTTGAATACTAGTGATAAGACATGTTTGATTACTCAGATTGATGAAAGTTGGTTATGGAATAAAAAAAAGACTCTGTCATGTGAATTTTGATTGCATTGTAAAGATCAATTCAACCAAGGTAGTAAGGGTTTTACCCAAGATTGTGAAACCTCATAATCTGGTATGTAAGGAATGTCAAATAGGAAAGCAAGTTAGAAAAACATTTAAAAGCATTTCTGAGAAATCCAATAATATTCTTGATTTAATTCATAATGATTTATGTGGTCTAGCAAGAACAAGGAGTCTTCAGGGTGATAGATACTTTATGCTAATAATTGATGATTATTCTAGAATGTGTTGGGTAACTTTTCTCAGGGAGAAATCATAAGCTTTTGGGAGATTCAAGATATACCAGGCAATGGTAGAGATTGAAAATGGCAAGAAAATCAAATGTTTGAGATATGATCAAGGAGGAGAATTTACATCTAGGGAATTCAATTCATACTGTGAAAAGAATGGAATCAAAAGACAACTATCAGCACCCCAGACACCCTAGTAGAAAGGAGTTGTGGAAATGAAGAACATAACTATACTGGATGCTGCAAGAACCATGATGATGGAAGCAAATCTACCTCATATGTACTGGACAGAAGCAGTGAATACAATGGTTTATACTTTCAATAGAGTTCACATCAAAGGTAAAATCGGTCAAACCCCTTATGAACTATGGTTCAGTCATATTCCTACTCTTAAATATTTCAAAATATTTGGAAGCAAATGCTATATTAGGAGAGATGAGTCTATTCAAAAATTTGATCCTAGAAGTGATGAAGGAATATTTCTTGGTTATTCAACTAGAAGCAAGGCATATAGATGTTATAATAAAAGACTGTAGAAAAATCATTGAAAGTCTAATGTGAAGATAGATGAACATTTTAGAGGAGAATCAAGATCTATAGGTTCTAAACCAGCAGTAGAAGTGATTATAAATGAACCGGCACATATTGTACCAGAATAGAATGAAGAACCAGTCACATCGGCATCATCAGAAAACTCAACTGTGACTGAAGATCAACAGCCTATAAGTGGAAATAGGAATAAACCCAGGTATGTAAGATTGAATCATTCAGAATATCACATAATTGGAAATAAAAATCAAGGTGTTATGACAAGAGGAAGATTGGAAAATGAAGAGGTATGTTTAATTTCTCAAGTTGAACCAGCATCAATTGTTGAAGCATGTCAAGATAAACATTGGATAAAAGCAATGGAAGATGAATTAGAACAGATTGAAAAGAATAATACTTGGACATTAGTTCCGTGGGCTAAAGACAAAAATGTAATTGGAACTAAATGGGTATTTAGAAATAAAATTAATGAAGATGGTGAAGTAATCAGATACAAAGCAAGATTAGTTTGTAAAGGTTATTCTCAAAAAGAAGGAATTGATTATAATGAAACCTTTGCACCGGTAGCCCAAATTGAAGTAGTAAGACTATTTCTTATATTTGCAGCTCACAAAAACTATAAAGTTTATCAGATGGATGTAAAATGTGCATTTTTGAATTGATATCTTGAAGAAGAAGTTTACATTGAACAACTTGATGGATTTTCATTAACAGATGATAAGGATATGGTTTGCAGGTTAAGGAAACCTTTATATGGATTGAAGCAAGATCTCAGAGCTTGGTATGCTAGACTAGATAAATATCTTCTAAATCTTGGATACACAAAAGGTAATGTTGATAGTAATTTGTATTACAACATCACCAGTGATGAAATTTTGGTTATTGAAGTATTTGTGGATGATATCATTTTTGGACGAGAAGAAGGGTTATGTAAAGACTTTACTAACAAAATGCATGAAGAATTTGAAATGTCCATGATTGGAGAGATAAAAAAATTTCTAGGTTTGCAGATTTCTCAAATGGATAAAGGTATATTCATATGTCAAACAAAATACTTGAAGGAACTCTTGAAGTAATTTGGAATGGAAAACTCCAAACCGGTAAGCACTTCTATGACTACAACTGATAAATTGACATTAAAGGATGATTCGGCTCCTATAAATCCAACAAGGTGCAAATCTATGATTGAAGGGTTACTGTATTTTACACAAACCAAACCTGATATAATGAATGCAGTGTGTATTGTTTCAAGATTTCAAAGCAATCCTAAAGAAAATCATGAAACTGCAGTAAAAAGGATTTTCTGGTACCTACAAGGCACAACAAATCTTGGTTTATGGTATTCTAAGGATGACAATTTTGAGTTATGTGCATATATAGATGCAAATTAGGTAGGAGATGTGGATGACATAAAGAGTACCACTAGCGGTGCATTCTTTCTTGGCAGAAGATTAATTTCATGGATCAGCAAGAAGCAGATTTGTACATCATTATCTACAGCAGAAGCATAATATGTTGCAGTAGCAACTAATTGCACTCAGGTATTATGGATCAAGCAAATGTTGAAGGATATCAAGGTAAAATGCAAAGAACCGATAATTATTTACGTGATAATTCAGCAACAATAGATATATCAAAGAATTCGGTATTTCACTCTAAAACAAAACATGTATCTATTAAGCATAATTTTCTGAAAGAAAATGTTGAAGCAAATTAAGTGAGATTAGTTTATGTGAATACTAAAGAGCAAATTGCAGATATTTTTACAAAGCCTTTGCCTAAGGAAACATTTGAATATCTCAGAGAGAAGCTTGGGGTAACCACCCCACTGGCAGAGACTGGAATGATGAAGATTGGCATCAAACCGACAGGGACTAACAGAAAAATCTTTTTCCGGTTTCAATGAAGGAGAGCTACTGCACAGGGGGAGTAGTTAGTTGTATGTTATGTTCTGATTTTGATTCTTGACTACTTTGGCATTTGATGTCAAAGGGGGAGAGATGTTTATGGAAAAACATTGTACTTGGAGAGATATATTTTGGTTTTGGTTATATTGTTTCTATTTTTGGTACAAAACTTTGTATTGATCTATTTTGGGAGATTGTTGGTATTCGGCATTCTGTTTTTGGCACTTAGATGTTATTCCATCTAGTGTTGCCATCAATGCCAAAGGGGGAGATTGTTGGTATTATGGATGACTTTGTCATGTATTGCATTGGTTTTGTCATTGATGTCAACACTTATCTTTCCGGAGGTCTACATTGTTGATTTGGCACTCTGGTAATATTGGTTTGTTGTTGAACTGACACATTGTGGTCTCAGTATGGATATTGGCTTATGCAAAGTCACTGATATATGTTTCACTGGTAGCTCAGAAAGTTGATGATGACTTGTTATCATCTGGAGATCATTTGGTTATGTCAAAGACATGGATTGGATGTTTACATTTGGTGTTTTGCTTATTGGTCTGATCAGGTTCATATATTTTCCTTTACTAGTTGATAGGTCTAGGTTATGGACTGGTACAAGATATCATGTTCCCGATCAACATGACACATTTTGGAAATGGTTTATTTATTGGATAATGTGTAAATGTATTGAGGCCAACATATTGTATTGCATCAAGAATTATTTTGTAAATGTAATATCTATAGGGAGCCAACGTAATCATGAGGTTTTAGGTTTTGTATACATAATTGTAAGATGTATGAGTGTGTGTGAGTGTGTGCGTATATTGAATATCATTGTGAAGAGCAAAAATAAGAAGATCCTTGTGCGAATCACGTAGATATTATCTGAAGGTTGAAGGAAAGGTCATGAAGGTGTTTGGCACTCATGGTTAGAGCTTAAACCGATACTGAATCCAGCATTGAAGATGCTATACTGAAGTAGTACATTGTTATTGGATTTAACCATCCAATTGTAGTCAGTGTGACTCCTATTTTGTGATTGAGCAGTGAGATCTAGGTGGTTGGTCTTCTGCATGTGTAGACCCCATTATTGTATTCACTTACTATCTGTAGTAGTATCATCTGATTATGGGTAAGGTTTGCCACCGTGGTTTTTCCCCTTACAGGGTTTCCATGTCAAAATCTATGTGTCATGTGTTGTGGATGTGTTTTTCTTTCTGCTTCATGCATTAAGTTGTACCGGTATTGTTATAACTATTAATCTATTTTACGAGAACTAAGTTTTAAGTTGAAATAATTGGTTTTGGGTTATAATTTATTGACAACTGATTCACCCCCCCCCCCCCCCCCCCCTCTCAGTTGTCCTTCCCGGTTCCTAACATGGTCCCTAATAGGATCTGTTCTTAACAAGACTTTTTGTAAAGCTTTAACAGGCTTGGCTCCTAATAGGGCAAACTTCAGAAGAGTTCAAAATACTTGTAGGTATTCATCCCCACTGTGGTTTTTCCCATTTGGGTTTCCACGTCAAAATCATTGTGTCAAGTGATGAATGTTTTTATGGTTATGTTTGGTAAGGTTAATTTGCTTAACTGCTAAATCCACTTAGATATGATATGATGTTTGACAACAATCTGAAATGTGCTTTTACTTTTGTCAATAAAGTATTTGGATGTTTTGGTTAAAAGGTTTTGAGAGTTTTAGAGTTGTTTTACTATTATTTTGTTATGTCAGTCAACCGGTGTACTTGACAATGATATTGCATTTGTTAGTTCAGTGTTTGAACTAGTCAGTTATGAGTTTGACTTGTGAGATTGTTTTTGAGTTTGATGAAACTTGTTGGCATTATAATAGACAAGAAGAAGGTTGGCATTCCAATTACAGTGAGAGATTGTTGGCATTTTAATAAGGATATTGAGAAGGTTGTTGATGACTATGGATATAACTAATTAAGGATGTTCACTATCTTAATATTATTATTTTGTCATTGATGTCAAGAAATTGATTTTATGACTTAGTATGATGTTGCCATATCTTAAGCAGTATGATTTGATGAGTATAAAGATGTCGATAAAAGACATAGAAAGAATATGATGAATAAGGGGAGAAATAAGTTATTCAATGGCCAACTACTACCGAGTTAGACAATGATGAGATCATGATGTTTAGATTGTTTTGATATCCTACATATGCTATTGTTTGTAAGGTTAATACTATACTATGTTATCGAGCAAAGAACCTAGTCGGTAAACCCTAAGGTTATCACTATCAGTTAATGAAGATAGAATGTCTATCGAGTGAAGTTTAGTATTCACCGAGTTACAACCGAGTAGTAATAGAATGCATTGAATGAATAAAAGCATTATTTAATGAAGTAAGTTGATGAGGTGGAGTTGATTAAATGACTGGTGAGCCATACATGAAGTTTGTTAAAGAATCTATGGTAAAGAAAGATTGGCAAGAAGATCTACAGCTCAGATTGAACCGCAATACCCTAACACAAGTTCCAAGGTGAAAATGCAAGTTCCAAGGTGGGGTAAAACATTTTCAGATCAAAGGATACATTAAACCTGGACAAGATTAAAGATCTGATGGCTATGATTGATCATGGGAAATGTGATCAAGGAGATTAAGCGGTTGGAAGATTGTTTATAAATAGGAAACTGTTGATAAACAATGTATGCGGGCAAGTGTATGCATAGGGATGCTACATAGTGATTACCGAGCACAGAAGCTTGAAGACCTGTTTTGATAACAAAGTATAGAGCCCAGCAGAGGGACAAGATAAGTCCTATGAATTGATTGTATTGAGCAAATAAGAATCTACTTCAGCATTTTTAGATGTGAAGTTGCAGACATATTTTTATTATTGTTATTTTGTGAAGTAGCAGAAAATCTCTTAACCGAGTGGACTTAACAGTCTTATTTGTAAAATCCTCTAGCAAGGTGACATTCTTATTGAGTGTTTGAAATCCTTTGACAAGGTCACTTCTAACAGAGTGAAGATCCTAACAGATATGAGGGAAATCCCTTAACCGGGTCACATCTAGCAATGTGTCTGTAATCTTTAACATGATTTGCTTTTAATCGAGCATACTCTAGAAGAGTATATTTATTAGTGGGTCCGAAATCCCACAATGGTTTTTCCCTATTTGGGTTTCCACGTTAAATCTGGTGTTATATGTTTGTGATCTTATCTATTTATGGGTCTGCATGCATTATTATTTTTTCTGATAAGGTTACCGAGGTTGAATCTATTGTTTTTATGGATGATTAAGTTTGTATGATTCACCCCCCCCCAACCCCCCTCATCTTTTTGGCTATTGGATCTATACTTATATTAAGTATCAAAACTGTGGTTTTTTCCATTTGGGTTTCCATGTCAAAATCATTGTGTCAAGTGGTGAATGTTTTTATGGTTATGTTTGGTAAGGTTAATTTGCTTAACTACTAAATCCACTTAGATATGATATGATGTCTGACAACAATTTGAAATGTTCTTTTAATTTTGTCAATAAAGTATTTGGATGTTTTGGTTAAAAGTTTCTGAGAGTTTTAGAGTTGTTTTATTGTTATTTTGTTATGACAGTCAACCGGTGTACTTGACAATGATATTACATTTGTTAGTTCAATGTTTGAACCGACCAGTTCTGAGTTTGACTTGTGAGATTGTTTTTGAGTTTCATGAAACTTTAGTTAGTTTTCCATCTACTGATTCACCCTGCCCCTTTTAGTAGTTGACCGTATCCTTATTGATTTATCATACCATCAACCTTAAGGAAAATCCCCAATCCCAACAACATTTTGCTCTCTCTTATGTGTGTAGGTTGCAGGTGCATGGCTATAATTTCGGGTTTAGGCTTCATTTTCAGAGATGGAGAAACCCTTTTCGGTGCATGGATTTTTTGGAAGACCGGGTACAATTTCAACTTGGTCCATGCA
The DNA here is from genome assembly GCF_030272615.1 of Cryptomeria japonica. NCBI lineage: Eukaryota > Viridiplantae > Streptophyta > Pinopsida > Cupressales > Cupressaceae > Cryptomeria > Cryptomeria japonica. The sequence goes on from NC_081408.1 coordinate 727,288,355, forward strand.
AATTTTGCTTAGATTTGCAGGGAAGCTTCATCTCAAAATTCTACTACTAATTCCAAGTTCACAACTTCATCCTACATCTCTATCTCAAGATATAATTACTTCTTTATCATTTCTACACTTAGTCTCAATTTTCTTAATTGAACTAATCTATTATAAAAGAGGGTTAATTTACTTCCCTAATACATTCCAAATTTCCTACAATTCACTTAATATTCAGTCTCTTTCCACTGGGATTGGATCTAGTGAATTCAACCCCTCTTTTAAATGTAATGTGTGTGAAAAGTTGTAGGGAATCCTTTGTGAAACTTGCATCCATATTTTGATGGGAGTAAAGCTTTCCACATGATCTCCCCTCATCTCTTTTCACCATATTACAATATGTCTATACATATGTATATGTGTGTGTGTATATGTGTGTGTGTGTGTGTGTGTATATATTTATTTATTTATTTATTTATGTATGTATATATGTATATATATACATACATACATATATATACATACTGTAGTCACATAAATCTGTCCAGTTTAATTAAATGAATATTTCCTATTTATTTGATTAAAACCCCACTAGCCATTAGTTAATTAAATTAATATTTAATTAATTCATCTTCAAAACATTCATCTATTAATTAAATAAATTATTCAATTTATTTTAATTAATTCATTATACCAAATTCATAAATCAAATAAATGAATAAATCCTATTTATTTCATTTAAACCCCTTTTCCTCTTTTAAATAAATTAAATAAAACATTTATTTAAATCATTAAAAAAAACCCCCACTTGCATTTTCCTACAAATGCAACTTGCACACACAAATTGAAATAAATTAATTTTATTTTAATTAAAATCCTATTTTCCCTCACCCATCAAACCCACTTGCAATCCTAACGCCCTTCTAGATTCTTCTAACCCCTTCCTAATTAGCCTAATTCATCCCCTAATTATTTTCACATTCCTAAGCAACTTTAAGTCACTTCTCAAAGACTCCAAAGTCTCTGAAAAACATTTAATGCTTTGTGTGTTCAACAATCTAACCTCTAAAAGTCTTCCAAACCACTAATGGCTCTTACATGACCATTAATGACTCTTACATAACCATTTATGGTTAATTCAACTTGCACCCATGTGTCTCCTCAAGAATTTATTGCTTTGACCATGGTTATCCCTTTTGCCTTTGCACAAGAGTTTATCCATTGGATAAAAGGTTTATTCTTTGAATAAAGAATTTATTTATTCAACCCAACCTTGACCTTAACTCTCAAGCTAACCCTCAGGTCATGCCAAGCATTTAATGCTTATTCCCTCTCCTCTCAACTCATCTCATGTTGACACTTGTCATGCTGAGATTGGGTTGAAAGCCCTCACATGGATTGAATATCATTCAATCTTGACCCTTGTTGAGATTACTCAATCTCAACCATCCATTGCACCATTTTCTCTATAAATAGAGCCCATTCCTTCATAATCCAGATCTTGAAAACTTGTATGCATTTAATCTATAGTGAATTTTAGAGAGAGCATAAATCACATATATTGTCATTTTGGACTAAAATAAAAACTTGATTCTTTTTCATAATATATCTAATTAGTTTGTTTTACACTTGCATAGCATAGGTTTGAGATCATCTACAATCTTGAATCTCCATAAGCATCCATAGTGCAAAAAGATGCTGAGAGCTACACTAATTTGGAACTTGGAGAGGAGAGGAACAAAGGAGAAGGAGCTAAAAGCATGTTAGAAGGCATTTGGAGATGCCTTGTTGTGTTTACTTTGATAGTTAAATATTCTAGCATGTTTCTAGTGTCTCTTTTGATATGCCTGCTTAGATTAATTCTTGGTTGAATAACACTAACTTGATCCTTGTTTCTTGTTGTTTTTGTGTGGTATACAATCATAGACTTCAGTCTAGCCTTGTCCATTTTGTAGAGTATCATTTGGTGAACCCGACATGAATCAAAATACCCAAAAATAATTTTTTTTAACACAACTAACTTGTTTGAATGTTGAGCTTGACACATAGGTCACGCTTTAGCACTTTTGATCACATTGTAGCACTATTGAAATTTTATATTCTAGTGCTATTGTATTTACAATAGTGCTATTGTATCAAATTTGGTGCTATTGACCATTATTTAGCGCTTTTGTGGCTTAAATAGCACATTTGTGTTTGTTTCGGTGCTTTTGTATTTGTTGTCAAAGTTTTACTTTTAGCGCTTTTGTCTTCATATTAGCGTGTTTGTGTTAAATAGCACTTTTGTTTAAACACAGAGTGGCACTATTGTAACAAAACGTTATAAAAAAAGACCATGTAACCGAAAAAATGAAATTTCTTAGGCTTGTAGAAGCCCACCATAGGTTCGGATTTTCCTAATCATTCGTTTCTTGTGCAGGTTTTTAAAACTAACTCCTTTTGTTGCTTAAAGTTAAAATTTTTCCTCTAGTGCTCTAAAATTGAACAACACAAAATTTCATTTCTTGCAAGTTAGGATGAATTTTGTTTTGGTGCTCTAAAACTGAACAACACAAATTTTCATTTCTTGCAAGTTAGGATACACTCTCTTTTTTTTTTTTTTTCGGTGCTTAAAACAAGACAAAGACAAAATTTATTTTATTGCATCAAACTTAAGTAAAACTCACAATCAACACTTCAAATTTTGGTGCAAATAAAAATTCACAATCAATTTGTCTTATTTTGCAAACGGTTTACTTCATGCATACGTGTTTCAAATTCAGTTGACCAGGATTTCAAAGTTCTAGTTTACTCAAACATTTTTCCTTTGAAGTTAAAAAGAACATCATGATTGTTGGACCAAAATTTCCAAATAGTTAAATCACATTGCGATGACAAGTTAAAAAGAACAAGTGCATTTCGTGTTTGGCACACTTGTGCAAAAGAGTTGGTCGAGTGGTCCTACTTCTAACACACATTATCCTCTCCCTTGGCTCTCGTGGTCCTAGGTGCAAGAGAAAAGTGTTAGTAACACTCAAAATTTTATCTTTTTAAGAGAGGTCTGCCAAGAGACACATCACTCTTAGGAATCACCTTGCACGGTAAATCCTTCCAGCCGCTATAGAAATTAGATGAGAGCAAAATTTGTAGCCTTGGGTATAGTTGTTCCTACAGTGTAACTTGCCGAAAGGACAAATGGGCCCCACCACAAGTTACAAGGCTCTTAAATGAGTCATTGCAGAATGAACTTATGTCCAAAAACATCAAACATTACTAAACACCTTTAAGTAGTAGCCCACCCGTTCTATTGATTGAGGATATCTGTGATATAATTCAGTGCAAGAGCATAGATGGTTTTGCTCCCAAGATACTCACCATACATATTTCCTTGAGTAGAAACATAGCTTTTTGAAAAGTCACTTGTGGCTTGATGAAAGTGGTGACTCCCCCATCATAGGGATCATCTATTTGTTATGCTCATGTAAGACTTAGTATATCACATCCTTACCTGCCACAACGGGATTCATAAGGTATGTAGTACCAAAGTTGAAGAAATATCAAGATGTGGGCTGAATTTATCGCAACTGGCCATTTGACCTTAGGGATAAAAAGTGTTTGAAGTGTTTTCATTTTTGAGTCAAGACCAGTGCAAATTGAGCCAACTTCAGGCTTTGGAAATACACCTTAAAATAAATCTAAAGGAAAGGATCATAAAATGTCCAAGGATTGGGTTGATCTTTACCCATACTTATTTGTGCCTTTTTGAGGCAGCATTCTTGTGTTTGCGTGCTTGCTTTATTTTCTTGTCAAAGAAAAAATCAAAAATTAGTTCCAAAAACAAGTATTCATCCAAACATTTTTCAGAAACAAAAGATCAAAAACAAAGAGCAAAAGTATCAAGCTATATGACCATTCTTTACATCTTGAGAAAGAAGAATCTTCGTCAACGCATCAACTTGAAAAGAAGACCATTGAGCTCAAAGGCTCCTATCAAGAGGAGGAAATTCTTCTATCTTAATAGACAAATCTTTGTCTCTAATAGAACCTTCTTACGTCACATGCATCTTTATCTTCAAGGGAAATCAAACGAATTTGATCAAGAGTCATTAAACCGTAGAGCTTTTATGCAATACAGAGCTTTGAGTTATCACAAAAACAAAGGAGGCAAGATCAATCTTGACTTCTTTCTAGACATTTGTATCACATACAACATAGCTTGAGAAATGCCACCAACTCTCGAAAGAGAAGAGGTAGAATTTGTCCCATATGTAACACGAAGTTTCTATTGAAGTTAAACATTTCATCAATTTCTCACCTTCACATCATCACTTCATTTTCAATTCTCAAAACATCAAGAGGTTCTTATCCTAAGTTCTATTTTAAAATTGCTTGAATCAAACACAAAAGCATCACTTTTTAGAGTGTCTCTACATCTAGGATAAGCTCATCCTAAGAGGCATATCTACGCAGGTTAAAACTAGTCTATGAGTGAATCCTCTCATTACTAGGTAGATAAGTCTATAACATATCTTAGATTTCTCTACACCTTATCACATTAAACCTTATCAAACACAACAAGCAATTCAAGAAAGAACTTTGGTAACATCTACCTTTAAAGTGCTAGAGATCTATATGCAAAACACCACACCAACCATAAATCTCTCATTTCATCAACAACTCATCATCATTTTCACCCAACTTCAACAAAGACTTGTGAACAAAATGGCTCATACCTAAACACAGTCAAGACAACAAGAAATTGAGGAAGAAGAAGAATAGGAAAATATCAATGAATTCTAGGAAACCCTTGGAGGAAATACAAATGACGAAAATCCAAGTACTCCTACCCCGGAAACAATAGAAAGGGTACAACACAACCCTCTCTTTAATAGACTTTTTGACGAAATACTCAGGAGCAATGCAAATGCTCACTTTTTAAGACTTGCTCAAGAAGGAGCCAAACTACCTTCTGACTTTGATGTTGCATAACTCAGACAAGCATCAGAACACCAAAGTCATAATGAGGATGAAAGAGGTTGAGATCCCATTAGACATAACCTTCATCAAGGTAATCCACCACCTCCTCCTCCTCCAAATGAATTAGAAATGTTGTGGCAACAAGTTGAAAATCTCACCCAACAACTTCGTAGTGGTGTGAAAACTAATCAATTTTCACTCAATGACATTTTTCCCTATCCCTTTGATAGGAATCTTCATATGCCACCTGTATGCAGGAAAAGTGGGCTGATAGAACTCAATATGTGAAAATACTGCCAAATACTTGTCCACACACACACACAGGACTTCTTGGTGCAAGCTATGGAGCAACGACGTGTTACTTAGCTTCCCAAGGAGGGTCCCATGGTTCTCTATCTCACAATGTCCCTCAAACCAATGTTTTTGCTCTCAGATCACTGAGCAAAATGGTTTAGGGATGGCAAATGCAAGAACGAGGGATGCTTGGATAGATTTTAGTATGAAATGGATGTTAAGCTATGTATGATTCTAGAAATACAATAAACTAGATGATAAGATGACAAGGTTAGTATGAATACTATCCTAACATGATATATTTAGTCTATGATTGAGTTAAATGATACAGAAAGTACTCTAAACATGCATATTTAGACTAATTTCTATTCTAAAAAGAGGCTAAATGATGAGCATAAAAATGATATGTGAAAGCTTGAATGTATTTGAGCATAAGTGTAACACTACAAACTTGGAGGATTCTTTAAAATGGAGGAATGAGAGCTCTATTTATAGCAAAAATAGGGCAATGGATGGTCAAGATCGAATGATTTAATCAAGGGTTGAGTTTGAAAGTTGGGGATCCATGTTTGCAAATTGCACCAATGAAATGGTGACAAGTGTCAACATAGGGTTGGGTTGAGAGAAGGGGTTGGAGACATTAAATACCTAAGAAGACCTCATGGTTATCTAGAGGGTAAGGGTCAATTCTAAGTTAGGCTTACCTAATGGATTAAGAGTTAATCCAAGGATAAACCTTTGTGCAAATGATTAAGAGATAATCATGGTCAAAGCATTAAAGGCCTGATGAGACCTTTGGGTTGGGTAGAGGTTGAGTCAAAACAAATGTTTTAACCATGTAGGAGGGTTTGAGTTAACCATTAATGGTTATTAGAGACTTTGGGGATTAAGTGGTTGAAGGTTGAAAGCCTTCAATGGTTATCAAAGACTTTGAGAAATTTAGTGGTTGAAGGTTGAAAGCCTTTAATGGTTATCAAAGACTTTGAGGTTTTGAGAAGTGACTTCCCTTTGCTTAGGGATGTGACAAAGTTTAGAGGAGGGGTTAGGTTAATTAGAAGTGATTAGAAGATTCTAGAAGGGATTAGGAAGGGGTTTGGGATTTTGCAAGTGGATGGAGGGGTAATAGGATTTAATTGAAATAAAGTAATTTAATTCAATTTGGTTGCAATTTGGGGAAATTAAATAAATTAGATTTATTCAATTTAGGATAACTATTTAATTAAATTTGAATTTAATTAAAAGTGGATAGGGGGGTTTAATTGAATAAAATGATTTATTCATTAAATGGGTATAGTGAATTTAATTTAAATAAATTGAGTAATTTACTTAATTAAATAGAGGAATGTGGACAATTTAATTAAATTGGATTTAATTAAATAGAGAAATGAACATAAAATATTCATTTAGGAATGTGGTCATTTTTATAAGTCTACATTCTTTTCCACGAGGGTTCGAAACACCCAAGTTTGAAAAATATAGAGGAAAAGGAGATCCTCGTGATCATGTTAGAGAGTTCCATTCAGCATGCCTAGAAGTGGCATACGAGGATATGTACCTAATGTGCCTTTTTCCCCAAAGCTTGGGAGGAGCAACCACATCATGGTTTTCCCGATTACCAAGTGGCATTAGGACATTTGAAATACTCATCCAGAAGTTCTTGGTACATTACTCACAAAACATTGAATGTGATATCAATATGGCTGATCTATGTAACACTAAACAAAAACCAAGTGAACTATTTTTCAGTCTTTTTGCAATGATGGTGTCAAATGTCTAGCAGATGTTCTCTTCAGTTACCTGAACAAGAACTAGTGGAAATATTTATTTTCAACTTAAACGAAGAAATGGAATTTCACCTAGATGTCAAAGACATAGATTCTTTCAATGACATGATCACCAAAGGCTTAAAATGTGAGCAGGCTCTCATCAAGAAAGGACTTATTAAAATCTACAATGAGCCAAAGGATGCCTCTCGTCCATGCTTCAATAGTGATAAACCAAACTTCTGGAACAAAAACAAGAATGTCGTCAATGAAGGGGTTGTGGATACAAGAACTATCAAAAGTGCGCAACCTGTGGTTAGATTCATAGGACAAAATCCCCCACCCAAGACTAACACTGTTACTCCTCCGAATCAAGGACACATCACATCTCAAGACAAACCCAGACAGCATCAACAAAAACCAAAGCGAACATACACTCCCTTAGGGGAACCCATCAAAATAGTGTTACGTCAGTTAGTTTCTCAGAATCTAGTCACCTTACCGAGAACATCAAATTATGAACCTCAAGTCAAACCTTCATGGTGGAGAGATACTGAACATTGTGATTTCCATCAAGGGAAAGGGCATAAAACAAGAAATTGTCACAGATTGAAAGACCTTATTCAGGTTTTTATTGACCGAGGTAAAATCAAAATCGAAGGACATGATCCAAAGACAACAAACAATGATCATCTGATGTTCAAAAATCCACTTCCATCACAAGATCAAAGAGGTCCTTCCACTTCAGGGAGAAACACAAACACCACTGATTATATGCAAGCAGTGTATAATTACACTATGAATCACCTATATGATGTCAGTGAACAAATTACAACTATTACCATCAAAAATCCTAGCTCCACTTGCAATGTTGTTACACGTCACAGCAAGATTACCATATAAGCAGCTCCACAAGGCACCACATCTATCCCAAAGCAGTATAACCATGTGGACCAGTTAGACAAAATGCCTGCACTGATATCTATCTTAGAGCTATTGCGCCTATCTCCATCTCATAAAACAATCTTGGATCAATCTCTCCAAGAGGCATCAGTCCCTGCAAACCTAAATACATATCAGTTCCAAGCCATGGTCGGGAATTTAAGGTCATCACCTTGTCTCACTTTCTCTAAAAGTGACAACTCTTCCTTCCAACAACCTCATAACACCTCACTACATATTGAAGGATTTATCAATCAGCATAGGATCAAGTGAGTCTTGATCAACAATGGAGCAAGCCTGAATATTTGTACACTACAATTAGTCACTACATTGGGATATGCAATTAAATTAGTGGATCTCGCAAGAAGATCACAATCAAAGCTTATGATGATGTAGAGCATTCATCTAAAGGAGCTGTGGTGCTACCAATCCGAGTGGGCCCTGTGGTGAAGCACATCATCTATCAATTCCTAGACCTTCCTCTACCATACAATTTGTTGTTGGGAAGACCTTGGATACACGCCATGCAAGCCGTTCCATCCACCTACCATCAGTGTATCAATTTCCTGCATAATGGTGTAGAAATCACGATCTTGGGCGATGCAAACCCCTTTGCATATTGTCATAATATAAATCATCAACTAGAGATTACCATTCCCAACAATAGAGAAGCCATCTCCTCCACATCATACATAAGTCTGGCCTCTCTTTCCAGTTCAAACACCACTATACCCAAGCAAGAGAAGCTCAAGATGAAAATTGCAGAGGAAGGCCCTGGAGAATACAATCTAAGCCAACTCTTTTGTGTTGGACAAATGCCCACTTCTCCTAAAACACATGGAAAACCTCAATAAGTACTTCAAACATCACTAGTCAAACCAACATGTACATTGACACCTTTCATCCTGGGAAAGACTCAAGAAGAGGAAACCAAAGATGAAAATGTAGCAAAATGGATCTATAAAGATCCTATCACCACCGACACTCTGCAAGCTAAGCTTCCCATAGATCAATATGGCAAAGGTCTTCTCATTATGCAAAGAATGGGATATGATGGTCAAAGTGCTTTGGGGTATTGTAAGCAAGGGCGACATGAGCCACTACTACCAGAATTACAATCCAAAGACAACACAGGCTTAGGCTTTCAAAATGAGATCTTTCCTAAGCTCAGATTCAAAAGGGAACCCAGCAAAAAGCTATATCAACCTACTACAATGAGGTCGCCTTTGATTATAAAAGAAGCACCCCAAAACATATCAAATACCCCATTGAGGCTAAAAATCCCAACACAACCATCTGCAATGCCAGTCATCTCATCAATTGAACCCACAACACCATCAACAGCAACACTGACATCAGTACTCCCCTTCGCAGCACCAACTATATCAGAATTCCTAGCAATATTGACCACACTAGTATTTCCAACAGAAGCAGTAGATTCAACACTAGCAACACTCCTTGTATCGGATTCATTAATCCCCATAATTCTTCCTATAGCATCGATCATTTCATCTACAATGGTACATAAACCAATCACACCTACAGTGTTTAACTCAAGAGGTATCTCGGTATGGTATAGTAATCGGATCCTAGAAAGTGACTCAGAAACTGACTCACATGAGTGGGAGTTTGATTCAGTACATCTGAATACTTCAGATGAGGAAGACACATCACCCCCTCTACCTTGCAAAGACATCCCTTTTTATGGAGAAGCACAGATAAAGACCTCTTGGGTTCCTAAACTAGAAACTTCTTCCACAGACCCTACGTCACATTCTACGCCTGATTCTGACAGGGAAAGTACCATCAACGACCTTCACCACAATGTCTTAACCCTCACTAACACATATAATGAACTTAACCCAATCAATGAGGTAATGCCCATTATCCATCTTGAACTCATCGAATGGAACCAGCCTAATCCCCCATGTCTTGACCATTTCCAAAATGATGAGGTGATCATTGACTTCTTGGAATTATGGGATAACATACCAAGCAGAGATCACAAAGCTGGATTCTCCATAGAACTTAATAGTGCAACATACTTTGGGGTGGATGCCAAACCTTTCAGTTGCAAAAATATAACAATAAAACATGGATCTTCCAGTGAAAACCACACTATGGCACTATTTGATCCCGCAAAAGTAAAATGAAAGAGCGTATCCAATGGTGAAAACCTCTCTGAGGTGCCTGAGGATGAAAGGTTTGACATCCTCCCTTTTAGTGCACAACAGGAACGATCAACAATTCTCATCGAGGAAACAAAAGAATACAATGTAGGGACTCCTGAAATTCCTCACCACATACATCTGGCATCTCTTTTGACTCTAGAGGAACAGCCCAAGTTTGTCGAATTCTTTCAGAAATGTCAGATCAACTTCACATGGTCATATGCAGACATGCCTAGTCTTGATTTGGATTTAGTCATGCATCACCTCATAGTAGTAGAAGGAGCCAAGCTTGTAAAACAGAAGCTTCGCAAGATGCATCCTCAGATTGCAGTCCTCATCAAAGTAGAACTAAAGAAACTCCTGGATGTCGGCTTCATTAAACCCATTGATTATGCGGATTGGATATCTAACATTGTACCTATCAGCAAACCAAATGGGGGCATCCATATTTGTACTGACTTCAGAGATCTAAACAAAGCATGTCCTAAGGATGACTTCCCCCTACTGAATATCGACATCATAGTAGACCTAACAACACGACATGCCATGCTTTCACTCATGGATGGCTTTTCAGGTTATAATCAAATAAAAATCAAACCAGAGGATCAACACAAGACAACCTTCACATGTCCATGGGGAACATGTTGTTGGAATGTAACGCCTTTTGGTCTCAAGAATACAGGAGCGACCTATCAAAGAGCAATGCCTACTATCTTTCATGATATGATGCATACCATAATGGAAGATTATGTTGATGACTTACTGGAAAAATCACTCACAAGAGCAAATCATCTGGACATATTAGAGAAGATTTTTGATAGGTTAGAACAATATCATGTTTGACTCAACCCAAAGAAATGTGTCTTTGGAGTAACCTCAGGGGAACTTCTAGGATACATTGTCTCAAGCAAAGGTATTGAGGTCGATCCAACAAAAGTTAAAGAAATCATGGACATGCCACCTCCAAAGAACAACATCCAGCTAAGGACACTACAAGGGCGGCTTCAATCTATCCGAAGGTTCATTGCACATCTGGCAGATAAGTGTCACCCCTTTATACAGCTGTTACACAAGACTATCTTCTTTCAATGGGATACCAGATGCCAACAAACATTCCAGATGCTTAAAGACTATCTAATGAATACACCATTGCTGATTCCACCAGATCTGAGCAGGCCTTTATTGCTCTACATTTCAGCAACAAGCATAGCATTGGGTGTACTATTCACACAACACAATGTAGAAGGGAAAGAGTGTGTTGTTTACTACATCTCTCGCACACTGGTTGGCTATGAACTCAATTACACACCTATTGAGCGAGCTTGCCTAGCAGTAATCTTGGAAGCCACTAAACTGACGCACTATCTATTGACACATAAAGTACAACTCATTGCAAAAATTGATCCACTCAAATACTTACTCAATAAAGCCGCATTGACAGGCCGCTTGGCCAAATGGGTCATGATTCTCAGTGAATTTGACATCGAGTATGTGGACCGTAAGGCTATCAAAGGGAAAGTTATTGCCGATCAGTTGGTTGATGCTCCCCTCATAGGCAATCATCCTCTCATTTCTAATTTTCCAGATGAAGAGATATTCATGATCACAGCAGCACAACCATGGAAGCTATACTTTGATGGTTCATACACTAGGCATGGATTGGGGGTAGGCATTCTATTTATCACACCTTAAGGTGACAACATCCCAAGGTCTTACAAGCTCACATTTCCATGCACAAACAACATAGCTGAATATGAGGCCTTGATCACAAGACTCATACTAGCCATACAACGGAAGTTACAAAAACTGCAAGTATATGGCGACTCCCAACTGGTCATTCGACAAGCAACAGATGACTATCAAACCAAGGATGACAAACTCATGTCGTACAAACAAATGGTGGACAAATTAAAGGCATCATTCACTACTATCACCTTTGAGCAGATACCTAGAGATCATAATCAAGTTGTTGATGTTATGGCTACCATCGCATCTCTCCTAGATCTTCCACAGAATTCCACACACTACAAGTTCTTGGTAGAATAGCTTTGGATTCCCACTTATGATATCCCTAAACCTGAGATGATATGTCACCTTGTTGGTTCTGAATCCCCATGGTATGGTGAGTTCTACACCTACCTCTGTGATCACACACTTCGTCCTAACCAATTCAATAACCAACGTAAAACCTTCATTCACCAAACTGCTCGATATACCATTATTGCTGAAACCCTATACTGACACAGTCTTGATGGTACTCTCCTTCGATGTCTAGAACAAGATGAGATAACAAAGGCCTTGGAAGAGGTACATGAAGGAATTTGTGGAACTCATGCAAGTGGCCCTTCACTAGCCAAGAAGATCATATGAGCTAGATACTATTGGCCATCAATGGAAAAAGACTCCTATTACTTTGTCAGAAAGTACAAAAAATGCCAAGTTCATTGAGACCTGATACACGCACCAACAAAAGAATTGCAACCAATCACAACACCATGGCCTTTTTATCAATGGGGCCTTGTGGGTAAAATCCATCCATCTTCATCCAATGGCCACAAATTCATTATTATCGCTACCGAATACTTCACAAAGTGGATCGAAGTTGTTCCACTTACCCAAGTCACCGGCAAGCAGATCACCTCATTCATCCTTAATTACATCATCTACCAGTATGGTGTACCCATGTCCATCATCACAGATAACGAACTTCCTTTCAAAAATCAAGATGTCCATGAACTCTATGAAAAGTTTCACATCCAACACCACTTTTCCACCCCCTATTACCCACAAGGCAATGGTCATACTGAAGCATCAAACAAGAACATATTAAGAATCCTCAAGAAGATAGTCAATGATGCTGGCTATGATTGGCATGTTCAATTGAATCCCACACTATGGGCATATCGAACTAGCATTCGCACCCCTACAGGTGCCCTTACTCATTGGTCTATGGTGCAGAAGCTATATTACCTATTGAGGTTGAGATACCATCACTACGCGTTTCCTTGCATAATCTAATAAATGATGAAGCCTACAGGGTATCACATCTTCAAGACTTAGAGCTACTTGATGAGAAATGACAAGCTACATACAATCACCTCAAAGCCCATCAACAGCGCATGAGCAGAAGCTACAATCACTGAGTTCGACCTCGTACACTTAAGGTAGGTGATCTTGTTCTCCAAGAAAATCCTCGTAACCAACCAAACAAAGAACATCAAGGAAAATTTGAATCAAACTGGCTGGGTCCATATGTTATTACTGTTGTCTTTGGGTCCAGGGCATATCAGTTGGCTGCTTCTGAAGGAGAGCTGCTAGCAGATCTAATCAATAGTATGCACCTCAAACGATTTTATACATAAGTTGTATAGAGCATCAAGCTCCCATACATACCAGAAAAATACCAAAAACATTCTAAAAAATGTCTTGAAAAAAATACAAAAACATCAAAAAAGTAAAGAAAAATCATACATCCAAAGGTGAACAACCACTCCAGTGGCACCTTGGGTAAGTGAGATGGTGAAAACCTGGTAAATAGGTGCCACTCATAAGAGCTATGACTCCATTGTCTTTCAAACTTGTTGCGATCACATTCATTACATCCATTTACCCATCCGTCCAAACCATGGCTTGTTATTGATCTACAATCAAGAAAGTACTTCATGCATCTTGCATCCCGCTTTTCCATAGTCATGTCTAAAACTGGGGGCAATGCCCTTAACCTTTTGATGGAAGTATACTCTACATTACTTGTGATTTGTTGGGTTCTTCATTCAAAACTATTCCACAAAATCCAAAAACATTCAAAACAAATCAAAATACCAAAAACATTCAAAACACTCATCAAAATACCAAAAACATTTAAAACACTCACAAAATCCAAAAACATCTGAAAACATCAAAAATCAATCAAAAACATGTAAACACATTGTACATACTCATCTGGGCAGATACCATGCAAACATTGTAAAATACTCACATGATGATCACTTATCAAAACAACCAAACAATCAACATCAACACTCAAAACTGTCTTCAAACAAGGATGCATCCTTCCTTACCAAAAAAAAGACAAGATGACATTTTCTTTGACAAGAAAATTATGTTTAAGCTAGCAAACACTTGGTTGTTTTGTAGGTTATTCATTCATGTATATATATCAGGTTCCTATGCTACTCTGGGATATCCACAAGTGATTAGAGTGGTCGGGACGGTTCCTATGCATTGTTTGTAAGTCTTCTATGAATTGTTCCGATGAAATTCTGGGGCATGTACTAATGGTGTCTACATGGGAAGTTCACCAAGTTACATGATCTTATGCGAAATGCAGTCATAGATCACTATGGCTTGCTAACTACAACATATACCTCGACCATATGAGCATGAACCATTATCGAGGATCCATAATCTTTATTCTTTATTCTTTATATATGTTGTTTGTGTACAAGTACAATGCCCTTCCTTTGGTTTCTCCTACCTCATCCAAACTAGATACAGGTTTTCTCTCTTATTACGGTATGAACTTGTCTCAAGATATGATCAGCCTAAGATCAAGGAGAATGATCCAAGTCATGCATGAAAGGAGATAATCCCTGTCTATTCCACAATCAATACTTAGGTCAACTTGACCCATTATATCAAGTTGTTTGTATTAACTTGCTATATCAAAATCCATGTAAGGAATACTCAGGTCATCTTGAATCATTATGTCAAGTTGCTTGTATTCTCTTCCAACATTTTCAATGCTCAATGATGAAAATAGAGCACTATGGATCGTCATTCCATCTCATCTGTTTATATTGCATTCCGTTGTATATCGCCCATTCATTTATTATTTTTCATGGTTTTGTATGCAAGTGTCAACAAAAGTCAAAAACTGAACAGTTGTGGAAAAGTGAGTGGATCTTGGATACAATCGCGACGGAGTCCTCTGATACATCATCAGTGCATTATGCAAAGTTTATCCAACCTTGCATTCATCTATCATAATCACATCATCATTTCATTATATTTAGTTGCATTTGCATTAATCTTTAGCCATTCATTAGCGTGCATTTAATATCATTTAGTTACATTTACTTGTGTTAGTATCATTATATCATTTCATTATTACACTCATGGCATTTAAAAAGATTAATTGTCCTTATTTGCATTTACTACCATAATTAGCCATTACTAAACATTCATTTATCTATCCATTAGTTAAAAAGTGCATTCATTCATCCATTTTAGTGTCTTATTACATTCATTTTATTTCCCTTAGGATTCATTTAAGATTGCATTCATTATCCCTTTTTAATTGCATTAAGGTGCATTTATTAAAACCATAAGTTGCATTATCATCATATTATCATTTTACTTCATCATATTTGGGCATTTAGAATCATAAAAACCATTTGTCTCAAACATTGGTTCATACATTATAACATATGCATTCATTTAGAAATCATCATTTAAACATTTGTACTTTACATTTGTTTATCCATGTTACATTCATTTTTAAACCATCTAAATGCATATCCATAAAAATATCATTCATCCAAAGCATTGCATATCACTATCTCATCATTGTATTGCTATAAAAGTAAAAAATATTATCTATGCCATCATACATCATCATTATGCATACATCATCATCATGGCATTTCATACATAAAGAAATACATCAAACAAATCATGCATATATAAACCTGCATTCACATGTTAGTAGCCAACATCATACAACATACATATAGACATCATGTAAGAGTAAATCATCATAAAACATGCATATACACATCGTATAGGAATAATCTCATAAACCCATACATATAGCAAGTACAACCATCCATCTAAGAATAACTCATAGAAATCATCATCAAGCATAAAATCCATACATATCAACATGCATATCATCACAAAAACTGGGATCTCCTCATATATATCATCTCATGTATCGAAGTACAATGAAGTCCAAAAAAATCGGCTACCAAGAGCCATCCAAAATACAGTCCAAAAATGGTAATATCAAAATATACAAAATGCTCTCTCAGATGCCACTCTGACCAGATGTTGCACCACCATCACCACCTGCTCCCCCACAATCCTTGACAAAACTGCTAGTAATGGCTCATACAATGCAGCGATATCCTCCTAGGCTATCGAACCATCATCAATATACACGTCCTCATCAAAAAATCTATGTATCACTAGGGTCCCCCACGCTCTGTCGTATGTCACTAGCTCACCCAGAATCAGAATATGCAGGATGCACCATACATCCTCCAGTGTCATAGTCATCTCCCCCTGTGCCAAGTGAAACATGCATGTTTCACTGTGCCAGCGCTCTGCCAATGCTATCATCAATTCGTGATTCATCTAAATCACGGGCATATGCATCACATCATACAGCCCAGTGGCTGCAATACAATCCACCTCAACCTCTGTCAGCTGATCATGCAACCCCTATGTGGCGGGATGTCTCTCACACAACTTTAAGATGTGTAGATCCTCCTACACACATGCATCAACCATCATGATCAGTTGTTTTCTTTCAAACTTTCTTAAGTTTAAACCTAGACTATCAACAGATATTTCGATCAAGTATCTTCGGACCTCAACAGGTAAGCAATCATGGCACACCTAGACTTCAACAAGCATTTATCCTAATGACCTAAGTCTCATCAGGGCTACTATGGTTCAAAACAACTCCCACCTCACATCGCCATCCATCCATCATTGGCATCGGGAGATTTTCGCTCACACAAACTGGGGCATCTATTTTCTTCAAAACAAAAGCGCTATCTTGTAAACAAAAGCATTAATATCCTACCAATAGCACTAGTACCCTAACAAAAGTGCTTAATCAACTATACAAAAGCACTCAAACTACAAAAGCACTACAGTCACTATACAATAGCGCTACTTTACATCAATAGCGCTCAACTAACTCCTCCATAGCACTAAAAAAATAATAGCGCTCAAACATTCATACAATAGCACTAATATTTTCAAAAGTGCTCAAACGACTGCACAATAGCGCTAATTAAATCAACAAAAGCGCCAAAACACAGTTTCAGCGCTATTGTCTTGACTCAACTTGGACCCAGCAAAAAACACAACAAAAATGCATCAAATTCAAATTTTCAAATTCACATACCGCTGGTCCATACTCATCTGGCCGCTGGAATCAACAGACTCATTCTAAATGGTGCTCTACTATGGGTACTGGCATTCTGACTGCTGCTTGCTCCTCCGAAAAGTCACTATTAGAGCTCTAATTTCACTATGGTTGCAGATACAAATGACCCTATTTTCACCTCTTTCTCCCAATATAAACCCTTTGTTGTAACCCAAAATTTCCCTCGCTCACTGTTGTGGTCCCCGTGAACTTTTCGAGCCTCCCATTTCTTCATTTTATCTTTGATTTCTTCTATTTTTCACTAGCATTGCTAACTTCTTCTCTTCTACCACCTTGCCAATTTTCATTCTTTTTCAAGAGATCGCCTGATTTTTCAAAAAAATTCGGCCCATCTCTCAAGGGGGCATACCACCCATTAAATCAACATTTTATGGGGCACTTCTTCACACCTATTTCTCTTTCTTTGAAACAACGCGATAAACCGCACCGTCTCAAAGAGGGGCAAATGTAGTCACATAAATTTGTCCAGTTTAATTAAATGAATATTTCCTATTTATTTCATTAAAAACCCACTAGCCATCAGTTAATTAAATTAATATTTAATTAATTCATTTTCAAAACATTCTCCTATTAATTAAATAAATTATTCAATTTATTTTAATTAATTCATTATACCAAATTCACAAATCAAATAAATGAATAAATCCTATTTATTTCATTTAAACCCCTTTTCCTCTTTTAAATAAATTAAATAAAATATTTATTTAAATCATTAAAAAAAACCCCCACTTGCATTTTCCTATAAATACAACTTGCAAACACAAATTGAAATAAATTAATTTTATTTTAATTAAAATCCTATTTTTCCTCACCCATCAAACCCACTTGCAATCCTAACCCCCTTCTAGATTCTTCTAACCCCTTCCTAATTAGCCTAATCCATCCCCTAATTATTGTCACATTCCTAAGCAACTTTAAGTCACTTCTCAAAGACTCCAAAGTCTTTGAAAAACATTTAATGCTTTGTGTGTTCAATAATCTAACCTCTAAAAGTCTTCCAAACCACTAATGGCTCTTACATAACCATTTATGGTTAATTCAACTTGCACCCATGTGTCTCCTCAAGCATTTATTGCTTTGACCATGGTTATCCCTTTTGCCTTTGCACAAGAGTTTATCCATTGGATAAAAGGTTTATTCTTTGAATAAAGAATTTATTCATTCAACCCAACCTTGACCTTAACTTTGAAGTTAACCCTCAGGTCATGTCAAGCATTTAATGCTTATTCCCTCTCCTCTCAACTCATCTCATGTTGACACTTGTCATCCTGGGATTGGGTTGAAAGCCCTCACATAGATTGAATATCATTCAATCCCGACCCTTGTTGGGATTACTCAATCTCAATCATCCATTGCTCCATTTCTCTATAAATAGAGCCCATTTCTTCATAATCCAGATCCTGAAAACTTGTATGCATTTAATCTATAGTGAATTTTAGAGAGAGAATTTAGCATAAATCACATATATTGTCATTTTGGACTAAAATAAAATCTTAGTTCTTTTTCATAATAGATCTAATTAGTTTGTTTTACACTTGCATAGCATAAGTTTGAAATCATCTACAATCTTGAATCTCCATAAGCATCCATAGTGCAAAAAGCTGCTGAGAGCTACACTAATTTGGAACTTGGAGAGGAGAGGAACAAAGGAGGAGCTAAAAGCATGTTAGAAGGCATTTGGAGATGCCTTGTTGTGTTTACTTTGATAGTTAAATATTCTAGCATGTTTCTAGTGTCTCTTTTGATATGCCTTCTTAGATTAGTTCTTGGTTGAATAACACTAACTTGATCCTTGTTTCTTGTTGTTTTTATGTGTTATACGACCACAGACTTCAGTCTAACCTTGTCCATTTTGTAGAGCATCACATACATACATATACATACATACATACATACATACACACATACATACATATTCAGATGTATGTTGTTCAAAAGCTTTAAATGAATGATAAGATGTAGGTGATAAAGATGCAACTATGATATGATAAAAATTGAATAATGTTGTTGTTTCTATATTTGGACCCTATGATTTTTTATAGTAGACTAAAAACTGTATAAATTGTATGCTTCAAACTATTTTTAGACACTGAGTACATTGAATGAAAATAGTATATTGATTTATGAAAACATGAAATCAAGATCATATCAGAGTTAATTTCCTAAGCTTTAAATTTAATAGAGGATATTGAGTGAAAATAGAGGAGAATTTGTAATGAAAATGTTGGATATTAGAGTTGTTGGAATGTGTTGTTGTCATTGATATCAACATATTGCTATGTTCTTGTGTTTCGATGTTGCAAAGAGTTGGTTTGGTTGTTATATTGCAGATATGCTAATGCAGATTTAAGGATTTAAAGATTAGTATCTTTAGTTGATTCAGCATGAGTTTTAGTGTTCCAGAAGGTGATTTGATCAAGTTATGAGGTCTGGTGTGATGACTAGTTTTTTCGTTAGTTTTGTATTGCGGAGTTGTGATTTATGGCTTGTATTGCTTTGAAATTGATTCATTATGTTGAGCGGATTTTGGAAAGTGTTTGGGACATTCATGTGTGTACTCAATCTGAGTGGTTCATGATTTGAAACTTCACAAGCGTATCTTTTAGTTTGTCAGTAAGTTATGTTGGTGTTCTTGAGCTCCAGGAGGGAGATGATGATGATTCTAGTAATCTGAGTTGTTGTGGTGGAATTCACATTGCTTGTTGATGTTTTTCAATTATGTTCTATCTGTGTTGCTAGTCTGCATTAATTATTGTGCACATTATTGAAGATTTTTTTGGTCCAGTGGTATTCTTTATGTTATATGACTTTATGGCCGACCTAATGATTCTTGCATGTTGCAGATGATCTTGGCGAGATATTCGGTGGTGTTGTACATTTGAGGTTTTGATTTAGGTCCATTCTATATCCTTGTCAACATTGTATTGGTCTACATATTGATATCGTGTGATGTAATTTTGTAATCAGGTCTTATGAGTTGAGCTGACCTTGAAATTAAGGTTGA